>NW_027185771.1:31881192-31890112 GCF_028583685.1 Petaurus breviceps papuanus
ATATATATATATATATATATATATATATATATATATATATATATATACTTATTTACATGTTGTATCTCCCAATAGAATGTGAGCTCCCTGAAGGCAAGGGTTATTTTAATTTTTCTTTATATCCCCAGTTGTCAGCACAGTGTCTGAAGCATAGTAAGTGTTTAATGAATCCTCCTTGACTTGACTTGACTTATTCTTTCCCTAATAGTTGTACTTACTTACTACACCTTTCTTCATTCTGTTGTTTGGAGTGTTTTTGAGTTATATATTCTGTTATCTACTATTGTTTATGCAAGAATCCCTCCACTGATTTTCTTTCATTGAACATTCATGTTTTTTCTTGATGCTTTGTAATTTATATTTAGAAGCTCTGAATGGTTCTCTTGTATTATTTTTTGACAATAAAGTAAACATACTTTTTAATTTTCATGTTTTTCTAAAAAAATTATGGCTTTTATCTCTGAACATTCTGTCTCATGGTAGTCACTTTTTCTCGCATAAAATTCATATGCCCTATTATGTTGTTGCTTTATATCTCTCCTGCCAAATTTGTCTCCATTTCAATAAGTCTGGTGATCCAAATCTGTTCCTTTTCTCATTTCTTTAGATGTGATCTCCATCCCATTTGTTACCTAATATCATGATTGGGTTTTTATAATTCTCATTAAGAACTCTCCATTCAAAACTATACTGATCCCTAATGACTTCTTTGACGAATTTCATTTCTCTTTCAAACCATTCTGAGGTGCTCTCTTGTGGGGTCAAAGGATTCTATATTTCATAAGGCATTGGTTCACTTTACTTTGAATTATAATATTTGTTAAAAGAGTTTTTTAGAGTCCAAGAACTTAGACATCATTAGTTCTGATTTTGAATCACTTCTGTTTATCTACTTTTTTATACTCTATGTTTTTATTCCTCTTTGATGTTTCAGGATTCTGTTGGTTTTACTCCATCACTTACTTTCTGGACCCTTCAAGCTTTGGCTACAAGGCTTCCTATTCATGCTTATAAGACTTCAGATGATCAATTTATTCTGGGCAGAGCATGTTGCTGCTTGGAGTCAAAACCAAACAGAGATGCTCATGGAAAATGGAGTTTTTGCATAGTAGTCTTTCTTCTGATGAAGGAGTTGTTAAAGAAGGTGAGAGGGAAGTAAAAAAAAAGTCTGGTCCATAAGCTCATTTTTATATAAATGATGCAGATGGGAGATTCCTCTGAGTCCCACTTAGTTTATCTGTAATTCCAGATACTAAGAACCAATCAGGAAATCTTTGTGTTCTTTCATCAAGTAATCACTGGTCATATGATGCATGAAAAATTGCCTTTCAGATGCCTCCAAACAAATAAATAAAAAGTAGCCTAAGAAGAACTGATTGGGAGAATCCCTTTCTCAGTTCAATGACCTTCTGAGCATTTATGTTTAAACAACTCCTGCCCTAAAGGGGCTCACATTCTAAATAGGGAGAGACAACATGCAAATAACTATACACATACAGTATGTATAGATTAAAAATTGGAACACAATTTGACATTATAGGACTTTCCTCATCAATATAGTACTTTTTTGTGTAACTCTTGAGAAATCACTTAACCTCTTTACAACTCAATCAATAAGCAGATCTTGGGACAGATCCCTAGGATGCCCCACCAGAGGCCTCTGTCTAGGTTTATATCACACCACTGTTCACGATTCTTTTGGTTCCAGTTATCCAAACAATTTTAATCCATTTTACTGAATTACCTATTCAATGTCATTTCATTTTATCCACATGGATAACATGAAAGACTGCCTCGTATGCCTTGCTAAAAGTTAATCAAGAAACATTTGTTAAGCACCTTCTAAGTACCAGGTACTATGATAAGTGCTGGGGATACAAAAAGAGTCAAAAGAAAATCCCTGCCTTCATGAAGCTGACAGTTTAATGAGGGAAAAACTATGCAAACAAATATAAACATAATAAACAAGATATAACTTTACACCCATCAGATTGGCAAAAATGATTGAAGGGGGAAGAAAAAAGTGTTGGAGGAAATGTGGAAAAATTGGGACACCAATTCATTGTTGGTGGTGAATTGATCCAACCATTTTAGAGAGCAATCTGGAATTATACCCAAAGAGCTATTAAACAACCTGTACCCTTTGATCCAGCAATACCAATATCACTTGCATTTCCAAAGATGATTAGGGGGAAAGGAAAAGAACCTATATGTTAAAATATTTATAGTAGCTCTCTTTATGGTGGCAAAGAACTGGAAACTGCCCATCAATTGAAGGATGACTAAACAAGTTGTGGTATATGATTGTAATGGAATACTACTTTGCTATAAGAAATGATGAGCTCAATGATCTCAGAAAACATGGAAAGACTTACATGAAATAATGTAAGTAATGGGGTAGTGGGGGAGGGAGGAAAAAAATTTGCATGATAACTATATTGTATACTTAAAAGAAGTAGCAAGTTGTACATAGTAGACTTGCTATTTCATGTGCAGTCATCTTTTTATTATGTTATATTATGGAAATGCTTGTTTTATTCTACAAATTAAAAATAAAACAATTTTTAAAAGATAAATAAGAATTAATTAAAAGAGAGAAGGCACTAGAATTAAGAGGGGTTGGAAAAGGCTTCCCACAAAAGATGGGATTTTAATTGGAATTTAAAGGGAATCAGGGAAGTCAGTAGGCACAGTTAAGGAGAGTATTCCAGGCAAAGGGGAGAGCCAAAGATAATGCCCAGAGCCAAGAGATAATGTCTTGTTTGTGGAGAAGCAAGGAGGTCAGTGTCACTGAATCAAAATGTATGTGGAAGGGAATAAGGCATAGGAAGACTGCAAAGATTAGAGGCATACAATGTCTCAGGATTGGGAAGAGAAGTGAGAACGATGCAAGAAAATTATGAAATGAGAGTCAACAGCCTGACTGAGGAAAATAATACCTTAAAAAACAAACTCAAATGGCAAAGGAGACTCAAAAAGGCAATGAGGAGAAGAACACCTTAAAAAGCCGAATTTGCCAGATGGAAAAAGAATCTCAAAAGCTCACTTAGGAGAATAATTGCTTCAGAATTAGATTGGAGCAAATGGAAGCTAATGACTTTATGAGAAATCAAGATGCTGTTAAACAGATCCAAACAAATGAAAGAATAGGAGGCAATGTGAAATATATCATGGGAAAAACCACTAACCTGGAAAATATATCCAGGAGAGATAATTTTAAAATTATTGGACTACCTGAAGGCCATGATCAAAGTAAGAACCTAGAAATCATCCTCCAGGAAGTTCTCAAAGAAAACTGCCCTGATATTTTAGAACCAGGGGGCAAAATAGAGGTTGAAAGAATCCACCAATCACCTCCTGAAAAAGATCCCAAAAAGAAAACTCCTAGGAATATTATACCCAGGTTCCAGAATTCCCAGATTAAGGAGATAATATTACAAGCAGCCAGGAAGAAACAATTTGAATCAGGATAACCCAGGATCTGGCAGCTTCTACACTGAGGGATAGAAGGGCTTGGAATATGATATTCCGGAGGTCAAAGGAGCTGGGATTAAAACCAAAAGTCACCTACGCAGCAAAACTGAGTATCATGTTTCAGGGGAAAATATGGTCATTCAGTGGAATAAAGGACTTTCAAGCATTCTTGATGAAAAAAACAGAGTTGAATAGAAAATTTGACATTCAGATACAAGAAGCAAGAGAAGCATGAGGCAGTAAACAGGGAAAAGAAATCATAAGAAACTTATCAAAGTTTAACTATTAACATTCCTACATGGAAAAACAATAATTGTAACTTATGAAACTTTTCTCAGTATGAAAATAGTTGAAGGGAATAGAAATATATATGTCTATGTATGACGGTATATGGGCATATGAATACATATGTGAATGTGTGTATATATGTTTACAGGTATACATAGATAGAGGGCACAGGACCAATTTAACAGGAAGGGATGATACTTAAAAGGTGAAATTTAGAGGTGAGAGAGGAATATAATGAGAGGAGATGGGGAGAGACACAATGGGGTAAACTGTCTCATATAGAAGAGGCAAGGGGAAATGGTTACAATGGAGGGGAAGAATAGGAAGGCAAAAGGGAATGGGTAAACCCTATTCCCATTGAATTTGGCTTGGGGAGGGAATGAAATACACACTAAATAAGGTATATCACCCTACAAGAGAGTAGGGGGCAAGGGGATGAGAGAGGGGATGATGGAAGGGAGGGCAGGCTGGGCGGGGAGGGAAGTTGGAAGCACCCACTTTTGAAAAGGGATGGGTTCAAAGTAGAGAATAGAACAAGTGGGAGGTGTGATAGGAGGGAGGGAAATATAGTCAGTCTTTTACAATATATCTACTATGTTATTGTTTTGCATTAGCCACAGATGTACAACCTATACTGAACTGCTTATCTTCCCAGTAAGGGTGGGTGACAAGGGAGGAAGGAAATGAATTTGGAATTCAAAGATTTAAAATAAAATGTTTAAATATATATACTATTATTAATACTATTTTACATATAATTGTAAAATAGGATATACAGGCACTGGGGCATAGAGATCCACCATGCCCTACTGGGAAAGTCAAAAGGGATATGGGAGAGAGAGATTGGAGGAGGGGATATGCTGTGGGACTGCTATTTTGGGGAGGTGGGTAGGAGGAAAATGGGGAGAAAATTTGTAACTCAAAATCTGGTGGAAATAAATGATGTAAATCAGAAAAGAAATAAAATAAAATAATGAATATGAAAAAAGTAAAAGATTTAATCCTAAATTATAAGTAAATAAAAGGAAATCATAGAAATAATTACTAATTTCACTAAAGAGATAGACAATAATGAGCCAACATACCAAAATTAATGGGATGCAGCCAAAACAGTACTTATGGAAAATTTTACATATCTAAAGGCTTGCATCAATAAAATAGAAAAAATCAACAAATTTGGAGTGAAATCAAAAAAATTAAATACCCAATTAAACAACAAATTGGAAATCCTGAAAATCAAAGGAGAGATTAATAAAGTTGAAAGTTTAAAAAATGAACTATTAAATAAAACCAAGAGGTGGTTTTATTAAAAAAAAAACAGTAAAATAGATAAACCATTGGTTAATTTTATTTTTTTAAAGAGAGAGGATGGGCAGCTAGGTGTCACAGTGAATAGAGAACTGACCACCCAGGAGGACCTCAGTTCAAATCCAGCCATGGACACTTAACACTTACTTGCCATGTGACCTTGGGCAAGTCACTTAACCCCAATTGCCCTGACTTCCCCCACCAAAACAAAAAAATTAATAAAACAAAAAGAGAGAGAAAAAACAAATTAAGTTTCACAAATGTAAAGGGTGAATTTGCCACAAATGAAGAGGAAATTAAAATAGTATTAGGCACTATTTCTCCCAATTATATGCCAATAAATGTGACAATCTAAATAAAATAGGTGAATATTTACAAAAATACAAACTGTCCAGATTTAAAGAGGAGGAAATATCTCTATCTCAGAAAAAAAAAAATTGAAGAAGCTATCTATGATTTTCCTAAGGAAAATAATAAAATCCAGAACCAGAGGGGTGGCCAGGTGGCTCAGCGAGTAGGAGCACCGGCTCCAGTGTTGGGACGACCTGGAGATCGAATCCCGGGCTCAGACACTCAGCACCACACCCAGAAATAACTGGCCGTGTAACCTTGAGCAAGTTACTTAACCCCGATTGCTAAAAAAAAAAAAAAATGCTTGAAAGTCCTCTATTTCATTGAATGATCATATTTTGGGGCGGCCAGGTGGCTCAGCTAGTAAAAGCACCGGCTCCAGTGTCGGGATGACCTGGATCAAATCTGGGCTCAGATACTCAGCACCACACCCAGAAATAATAACTGGCCGTGTAACCTTGAGCAAGTTACTTAACCCCAATTGCTTTAAAAAAAAAATCCAGAAGCAGATGGATTCACAAAGGGATTCTACAAAACATTTAAAGCACAATTGATTCCAATACCAAATAAGCAAAGGAGTCCTACCAAATTTTTTTTACAACATAAATGTTGTGCTTATACTTAATACAGGAAAAGCAAAAAAACAGAGAAAGAAAACTAAAGATCACTTTCCCCAATGAATATTGATGCAAAATTTTTAAATAAAATGCTAGTAATGAGGTTATAGCAATAGATCACAAAGATCATGCATTATGACCAGGGGGGAGTTATACTAGTAATGCAGGGATGATTCAGCATTAGGGAAACTATCCCCATAACTGACTGTATTAATAACAAAATCAACAGAAATTATATGATTATCTTAGTAGATGCAGAAAAAGTATTGACAAAATACTATACTTATTACTATTAGAAACACTGGGAAGCAAAGAATAAATAAATCTTTCTTTCAAAGTATAAGTATTACCTATCTAAAATCATCAGCAAGTCTTATGGGGGGAAAAAGTCTTCCTAGTAGGACCAGAGTGAAATGAGAATGCCATTATCAGCACTCTTACCAAATATTATATTAGAATGCCAGTTAGAGTAATGGGGAAAGAAAAAGGAATTAAAGGAATTTGAATATGCAATGAGGAAACAAAATCATCATTCTTTGTAGATGGTTTGATGGTATACCAAGAGAATCACAGAGAACCAATCAAAAACCAGTTGAAATTCTTAACAACTTCAGCAAAGTTGCAGGATATAAAATAAAAACACATAAATTGTCACTATTTCTATATATTTCCAACAAAATCCAGCAGGAGGAGATATAAAGAGAAATTCAATTCAAAATATAACCAATATAAAATACAAGGGAGTCTACTGGTCAAGACAAACCCTGAAACTATATGAACACAATTACAAAACACTTTACTTGCAAATAAAGTCAGATCTAAACAATTGGAAAAATATTAATTGCTCATGAGTAGGCTGAGCCAATATAATAAAAATTACAATTCTACCTAAGTTAGTTTAGTTATTCAGCATTGTATCAATCAATCTATCAAAAATTATTTTATAAAACTAGAAAATATAATAACAAAATTCACCTGAAAGTAAAAAAAAGTCAAGAATATCAATAGAATCAAATTTTTAAGTGTGAAGGAAGGTGGCCCAGCAGTACCAGATCTCAAATTCTATTATAGAGCAGAAATCATAAAAATATTCTGCTACTGACTAAGAATTAGAGTGGTGAACCAATGAAATAGATTAGATACACAATACCTTGTAGTAAATGACCATAGTAGTCAGTAGTTCGATCAATCCAAAAACCAAAATCTGGGGGACAAGAATTCAATAGCTGCCCAAAAAAATTCTTGGGAAAACTGGGAAGTAGTTTTGCAGAAAGTAAGTATAAACCAACATCTCACACCATACAGTAAAATAAGGTCAAAAGGGGTACATAGTTTAGACATAAAATATGATGTCATGAGCAAATTAGGAGAGCATAGAATATCTTACTGTCAGATCTGTGGATAAGGGAGGAATTTATAACAAAACAAGAGATAGAAAGCATTAAGGGATGTAAATGGATAATTTTGATAAAATTGAATTAAAAAGATTTTGTACAAACACTCATTACAGCCAGGATTAGAGGGAGGGCTGACACAGCAAATTTCTTTGCTAAAGGTCTAATTTCTCAAATACATGGAGAACTGAGCCAAATCTATATGAATAAAAATCATTTCCCAATTGTTAAATGGTGAAAGGATATAAATATGCAGTTTTCAGAAATAAAAAGTTAAAATTATCTGATCATATGAAAAATACTTTGCCACTACTGATTATGAAAATGCAAATTAAAACAATTCTGAGGTACCACTTTACACCTATCAGATTGGCTAATATGACAGAAAAAGAAAGAGATAGCTATTGGAGGGCATGTGGAAAAACTGGAACACTAATGCTCTGCTGCTGGTCTTGGATCTATGCCAAAACAATATATACTTTTTGACAAAAAAACATTACTACTATGTCTGTATCCCAAAGAGATTTTTTTAATGGAAAAGGATTAATATGTACATAACTATTTATAGCAGCTCTTTTTCAGTGGTGACAAAGAATTAGAGATTGAGGATATTCCTATTAATTGGAGAATGGAAGAAAAAGTAGTGGTTTATAACTGTGATAGAACACTATTGTGCTATCAAAAATGGTGGGCAGGTTGGTTTCAGAGAAATCTAAAAAGATTTGTATGAACTGATACAAAGTGAAATGAGCAGAACCAAGAGAACAATGAACACAATAACAATAATATTGTACAATGATAAACTGTGAATGACTTAACTATTGTTAGCAATACAATGATCCAAGACAATTCAGAAAGACTAATGAAGAAAAAATGCTATCCATCTCCAGAGAATGAACTGATAAAAGTATGTATGCATACCAAAGCATGCTTTTTTTTTACTTTATTTATTTTAATTGGTTTTATTGGTCTCTCTGTTGTTGGTTTTTTTTTCAAACATGGCTAACATGGAAATGTGTTTTGCATGACTGCATATGGACGTATAATCTATATCAAATTACTTGCCTTCTCAAAGAGGAAGGAAAGCGTGAAATGGAGAGAACTTGGATTTCAAATTTTATAAATAAATCTTTAAAATTGTTTTAAATGCAATTGGAAAAAAATCTAGTTTTTTTTAAGTTGTGGAAGAAAAAGGAGACTCCTTGGGCTTAAGTTTTCCTCACATAGAATCATGGATGAGATGTGGAATTAAGTACCTTCAGGTTTTCCCAAAAGTTTTCTCAGGGCCATTTTGACCTCTTTATTCCTCAAGCTATAGATGAGAGGGTTAAGGGCAGGTGTGAAAACCACATAAAACACAGAAACAATCTTATTGTATTCTGGAGAGGATAGAGACTTAGGCTTTAAGTAAAGAGACATTATAGTCCCAAAAAATAGGGTGACAACCAGAAGGTGGGAAGAGCAAGTAGAGAAGGCTTTCCTGCGTCC
>NW_027185771.1:31890122-31917241 GCF_028583685.1 Petaurus breviceps papuanus
AGAGCGAATTCTCAGGACAGCAATGATGATGTGTGCATAGGAAAGGATGATGAATGTGATAGGGCAAAAAAGGGTAAAGATACAGAAGACTTGTACAACCAACTCTGCCTGCCTTGTGTCAGTACAAGAGAGGAGCAGTAGGGCAGGCATTTCACACAAGAAATGATTGATAACATTATCCTGGCAGAAGGAGAGCTGGAATGTGGCAACTGTATCCACTGTGGATACCATAAAGCCACCCATCCATGAGGCAGCAGCCAGCCTCCTGCAAACACCCCAGTTCATTGTGATTGAGTACCTTAATGGGTCTCGAATGGCAACATAGCGGTCATAGGCCATCACTGAGAGGATATAGCACTCTGCAATGCCAAAGGACAGGAATGCGAAGAACTGTAAGACACAGCATGAGTAGGAGATGGACTTTCTTTCTGCAAAGAAGTGTGCCAGCATCTGTGGAAACACACAGGATGTGAAACAGACTTCGATAGTGGATAAATTAGTGAGGAAGAAGTACATAGGTGTGTGGAGGCGGGAATCCCTCAGTATCAGCAACACAATGAGCAGGTTCCCCAGCAAGATCATCAGGTAGACCATGAGGAAGATCAGGAAGAGGGGCACCTGGAGCTCAGGCCGGGTGGAGAGGCCCAGGAGGATGAACTCAGTCACTGAAGTGAGGTTGCTGCTCTCCATCTTGTTTATGGATCTACTGAAAGAACATGAAAAGTTATGGCTACAAAGCATTTTATATTCCTGTTTTCCTCTTGCTGGAACTTCCAGAACACATAGAGACTATTAGGTCTTATGTATGTATACCTTTATGATTACAAACAATGTTGTATACATTATCTCACATCATTCTCATTGTAGCCATGCAAAGCAAGAAGGATACTGATATACTATCATCTCAATTTTTTTTCTACTGAAGATATTGAGGCTCAGAAAATTTGTTACTTTCTTTTTCAATCTTATTTAATATTTTCTTTTTACCAATTACATGCAAAACAATTTTAACATTTTATTTTCAAATTTTGAGTTCCAGTGTTTTTCCTTCCCTCTTAACTCCCTCAGTTAGAAGCTAATCAATTTGACAGGGTTTATTCATGCACAGTCATACAAAACATATTTCCCTGTCAGTCATCTGTGAAAGAAAGCACAGACAAAAAATAAAGAAAAAGTATCTTTGATCTACATTCAGGATATGCCAGTTCTTTTTCTGCAGATGGAGAGCACCTTTCATCATGAGAGCTAAAGAGTTGTCTTGGATCGTTTTAATGCTGAGAATAGTTAAGTTATTCATAGTAAAATATCATACAATATTACTGCTACTGTGTGTGATATACTCCTGGTTCTGCTCATTTAACTTTTCATCAGTTAATGTAAGCCTTTCCAGGATTTTCTGAGAGCATCCTGTTCGTCATTTCTTAAAGTACAATAGCATTCCATCACAATCATGTACAACAACTTGCTAAGCCATTCCATTCTATTTCCAATTCTTTGCCACCACTAACAGAGCTGCTATAAGTATTTTTGTACACATAGGTCCTTTTCCTTTTTGGTTTTTTATCTTTTTGTGATACAGACCTAGTGGTGATATTGCTTGGTCAAAAGGTATGCATGGTTTTTTGCTCTTCAGAATGGTTGAATTAGTATACAACTTCAATAATACCTTAGTGTTTTGATTTTCCCACATCCCCTCCCATATTTGTCATTTTCTTTTTCTGTCATAATAGCCAGTCTCACAGGTAAAAGGGAGTAACTCAGAGTTGATTTACTTTTTTTACCTTTTTATCATCAATAGTGGTTTAGACAATTTTATATAACTATATATAGCTTTTCTTACTTTGCCTGAACTATCTGTTCATATCTTTTGACCATTTATCAATTGAGGAATGGCTCTTATTTCTATAAATTTGACTCTGTTTTCTGTATGTTTGACAAGTAAAGTCTTCATTATCTAACACCATATACCAAAATCAAGTCTAAATGGGTGCATGATCTAGGTATAAATGCTGATACTGTAAGCAATCTGGGAAAGCAAGGAGTAGTTTACCTGTCAGATTTATGGAGAGGGGAAGACTTTATGACCAAATAAGAATTAGAAAACATTATAAAATGCAAAATAGATCATTTTTATTATATTAAAAAGAAAAGCTTCTGTACAAACAAAGCCAATGTAACCAAGATTAAGAGGGAAGTGGAAAATTGGGAAAGAATTTTTACAACCAATGTCTCTGATAAAGGCCTTGTTTCTAAAATATACAGATAATTGAGGCAAATCTATAAGAATACAAGTCATTTGGGGCGGCCAGGTGGCTTAGAGAGTAAGAGCACCAGCTCCAGTGTCAGGATGACCTGGGGATCAAATCTGAGCTCAGACACTTAGCACCCACCCAGAAACACCTGGTCGTGTAACCTTGAGCAAGTTACTTAACCCCAATTGCTTAGGGGCAGCCAGATGGCTCAGTGAGTAAGAGCACCGGCTCCAATGTCAGGATGACCTGGGGATGAAATCTGAGCTCAGGTACTCAGCACCACACCCAGAAATAACTGGCTATGTAACCTTGAGCAAGTTACTTAACCCCAATTGCTTTAAAAAAAAAGAATATAAGTCATTCCCTGATTGATAAATGGTCAAAGGATATGAACAGACAGTTCTCAGAGGAAGAAATTAAAGATATCTCTAAGCATATGAAAAAAATGCTCTAAATCACTATTGATTAGAGAAATACAAATCAAAACAACTCTGAGGTACCACTTCTCACCAGGTCAGATTGGATAAGATGACAAAACAGGAAAATGACAAATGCTGGAGAGGATGTGGAAAAATTGGAACACTAATGCATTGTTGGTGGAGTTGTGAACTGATTCAACCATTCTGGAGAGCAATCTGGAACTATGCCCAAAGGGCTATAAGTAATTTCATACCCTTTGACCCAGCTATACCACTTCTAGGGTTGTATCCCAAAGAGATCATAGAAGTGGGAGGAAGACCCATATGTACAAAAATATTTATAGTGGCTCTTTTGTGGTGGCAAAGAATTGGAAATTAAGGGGATGTCCATCAATTGGAGAATGGCTAAAGAAGTTGTGGCATATGAATGTAATGGAATGTCATTGTGTCATAAGAAATGAGAAGCGGATGGACTTCATATTTACCTGGAGAGGCTTATACAAACTGACACTGAGTGAGAAGAGCAGAACCATGGGAAATTTGTACACAATTACAGACACAACATATATGTGACAACCAACTTTGATAGACTGGACTCTTCTCAGCAAAGCAGGGTTAAAAGTCAACTCCAAAAGACTCATGATGGAGAGAGATGTCTATATTCAGTGAAAGAACTAGAAAGAACAGAATTTGAATGAAGATTGAAGCAAACTACCTGCTCTCTGTCTTTTTCTTGTTTTGTTTTGTTTCCTCTTTGCCATTGTTCATTCTATCTGATACAATCCTTCTTTATAACCTGACTAATGTCTAATGTGAAACTATTTGCAGATCCTATACTTGATTGTACGCCACCATGGAGGGAGGAGGGCAGAGGGGGGAAGAAAAATTGAAATTCAAGGAATTGTGGGATTGAATCCTGTAAACTAAAAGCAAATAAATTAATTAATAAAGACCCAAAAAGAAATTTAAAAAATAAAGACTTCATCAGAGAACTGAACTGTAAAAAATATTTTTTGCAGTAATGATTACTATGTATTTCCCTCAATCTTATTTCCTCTCTCTCTCCCTTTACCCTGTGCATTCCCAAAAGTATTTTGCTTATATCTTTTACCTCTCCCAAACTGCCCTCCCCTCCATCAGCTACCCCAACCTTCTCTTATCCCCTTCCATGGCTACTTTCCTATATGGTAAGATAGATTTCTACACCCAGCTAAGTGCATATATTATTCCCTCTTTGAGTCAATTCCAGATAGAGTAAGGTTCATGTGCTACCCTCTCTATTTCCCCCATTTTTCCTTCCACTTTAAAGTCTTTCAGACCACTTTTAGGTCTGATAATTTGTCCCATTCTAACCCTTCCTTTCACATTCTCCCAGTGCATTCTTCTAATAATGAGAAAGGTTTTAGGACCTAAAAATGTTCAAGTAATAACTCCAGATTATGAAAAAATAATACAGAAAATACACAGAGGTATCAAAATCCTATTTCTATGAAGATGAAAAATATTATTAATTTTACATATTCACCTATATCTAGGTGGACCAGTGTATAAAACAATCACACTAGGGTCAAGAATATCTGAGTTAAGATCCAGCCAGTGACACTAACTAGCTGAGTGGCACTGGGCAAGTCACTTAACCTCTGTTTGCCTCAGTTTTCTCATCTGTAAAATGGGGATAGTAATAGCAACTACCTCCCAGAGTTTCTGGGAAGATCAAATGACATAGTATTTGTAAAGTACTTAATACAGTGCCTGACATATAGCAGCAACTATAGAAATAAATGCTTGTTCCCTGCCCTGCCCTTCTCTAAGACATGGCATGACATGACATGATATCTACTAGTCCCTGGCTTTATTTCTGAAATCTGTCATCTCCTCCCACTGCCTGATCTGCTCCCCCAGACCTACACTTATTATTTCTGAACAAAAGATTCCATTTCCTTCCCTCTACAAAGAAGGAGACCTGATCACATTTAGCTGTTTGGGTCTGGGTCAACAGTTGGTATGGGAATTGGAGACTGAATCAGCTTTACACACTCAAGCAGAAAGGTCATTTCAATAATATACAAATCGATGGCACATAGTAGACACTTAATAAATGTTTATTGGATTGAATTATGAGATTTACAGAAAAGAGAAAGTGGAAATAATGATAGATCAAATATGACAATTCTAGTTCCAACAGGACAGACTGTACTTCCCTCAAAAGTAAACATCAGATTTTCACAATAGACTTTGAACACCTCAAAGGCATCCCACTTCCTTTGAACATACAAGTGACATCTGAGCTGTGACACTCACTTTCAAATTTTTTATTGCTGGGAGTGTTTTTAAATTAGGAATTGTATGAGCCTTTAATTGCCAAAAGTGTTTAATTTTCCTGTATTATTCAAATGAAGACTCATAGACTTTTGCAATTGGAAAGAAACTTAGAGGTCATCAAATCCAACCTCTTTTTTTCTTTTATGGGTGACAAAACTAAGACCCAGATGACCTTTCATGAAATAGTTCCTCCTTCTCATATTACTCATTATATACAATTCAGAATTGGAGGGGAAGAAAGTATTTTGTACCACAGTCTTGTTTTTGAGACACAAATCCATTCATAAAATCTCTAAATCAGCAGGAAACTCAGAGAAATCCCCTCCATAATATCCAGGATGCATTTAAAGACCTGTAAGAATGGATAGTCCATAACTTCCTAGTGCAGCTCATTTCACTCATGAGCAGTTATACTTTTTATGATGTTTTTTCTCTTTGTATTTCAAGCAAAAATCACAATTTTGCACAATGCTTCTAGTTCAACCCCTAAATGTAAGCAGAAAAAATTCAAATTCTTCCTTTACAAGGCAGTTCTACAAATTCTTAAAAATGGCTACCATGGCTCCCACATTTTATCTTCCTCAGCTCCCTTTAATCAATTTTCCTAAGGTCTGTCCCCTTTACCATGCTGATGGCTTTTCATCTAGACAAACTTCATTTTGTAAATGTCACTCTTAAAATGTTTCCCAGAATTGGACACAATATTCTAGCCATGTTCTGTCTACGGCAGAATACAAAACTATTGAACTCCCTTGTCTTAGTTTCTCTATAGCTTTCCACTCACATACATGGCCACAGCTCTAGCTCAAGTTCTTATCAAATCTTTCATGGACTTATAGCAAATGACTAAATTTCTTACCTCCAGTGTCTCCTCTCTAGAATTCATATTCCACCTAATTATCAAATTTATAGTCTTTATTAAAATATTTTATTTTTCCAATTACATGTATAGACAATTTTAATATTAATTTTTAATGAAAATTTGTTTCAAATTTTCTCCCTCCTTTTTTCCCTTTCCCCCTCCCTAAGAAAGTAAGAAATTGTATATAGGTTATATGTGTGCAATCAAATATATATTCCTAATGCACAGATCTGACTACATTGATATTCTGCTCACTAAATTTCAGTGACTCATTGCCTCCAGAATAAAATACAAACTTTCTTAAATGTTATATCCCTTTACAACACGAGTCTAGCCTATCTTTACAGACTGCTTTCCCATCACCCATCCTCTCTTGCACTGTGTTCCATGGATCTGGAAATGTACAGAGACTAGATGAGAGGTAATGTGACAAAATAATAATAGTAATACTAACAATTAATAATAATAACTGTCATTTTATAGTGCTTCACGGTGTGCAGAGATTTTTCATACATTATCTCATTTAATCTTCACATCAACTCCCTGAGCTAAGTAAAGTTTTTGGCTCAGGGTAACCAATTATTTATCACCTGAGTAAAGGTTCAGTGTTCTGCCTACTATGTCATCTGGCCAAGAGGAACAAAAGAGAGGGCTGGTCTTGGAATTAGGAAGATATGGATTTTGATCTGTCTCTGATGCTTACTATGTAACCACAGGCAAGTTATTTGAACTCTACACCTCCGTTTCTTAAACTGTAACATAGAGATAATAATTTTAGTTCCTATATCACAAGCTGGTGGTAAAACCTAAATGAGATACTGAATATAAATCACTTCATAAACTTTAAAAGAACTGTACAAGTAACAGTCATAGTTATTATTCTTACCACCTACAGCAGATACAGTGGAGAGATTTCTGAATGTGATTGGCAGCTGGAATAGTGCCTTCCAATTTGAAGATTATCTGAATCTCAAGAACCCATGAAAAAATGTAGATCAGAATAAAATGATTTGGAGTTCTTGCTTTACACATTTATTCATCACAGAGTTCCTTCTAAAACTACACTCCGTAAATTTTTAAAAGGGATTCTCCTTCAAAAGAAAAGGGCCATTTACACTTTCAGAACATTTCTAATTATTCCTATCTTGCTACTGTCCAAAAAACAACAATAACAATGACCTGCCACTTGCACCCATACAAAGGAAAAAAGGTGAATTGGCATATGCTCCCTGATTATATCCTCAATATCACTGCTAAAGGATAGCCCATCCATACCTCTTATTTGTGGATCTGACAGAGCAGTGACCTCCACATTGTTGGTCCCTTGGGTCTTGCTTGGACAGCAATGAGTTAATCCTTTGGAAGTTTGGGGAAAGAAAGAGGCAAAGGCAATTAATTCTTTTACCTAGATGTGCATTGATTCCATGCCCAGACTTCCAGCATGTGCCATTGACATATGAAAAACTGAGGTTCCAAGGATAGGAAGCAGATCAAGGTAGGCATTTGATCCTATAGATTATAATATCAGACAACTCAACTGGGGACCAAAGTATCAGCAATATTAACCTTCTTCTCACATGGTGTCAGAGAAATTTCTAAAAAGAATTAAGAGATCATGAGACCATAAGTTTAGAAGCAGAAAGGACCTTTGATGTCATTAAGGTCATCCTACTCATGTTATAAATGAAAAGCTGAGTCACAGAGTGACTCCATGATTTGTCCAGGGCACCAGAGCTTCTAAGTATTTAAAGTAAGATTTGAACCCCATTACTTCTAACTCTAAGTACAGCATCTTATCCACAGTACCATTCAGATTTGGGTAAGCTGTTTGTAGGAATCTCTCTAGCATGTGACAATTTGCCAGGCACTCTGTGCAGACTGATTCCGGAGATGCAAGGGAGAATAACAACATTTACTCTGCCTGGGAACCTGTGGGATTTGCTTCCTATAACTCTTTGTTAGCAAGAAGTGATTAATTTTCCCATCTCTCTCTCTGGTCCTTGTCCTCCTGAGTCCCATGTTCCGACTAAGGAAACTGGTGTCTAAGGGGATCTGTCTTGTGGGTATTTCATGACTCATATCATTGGAATTCCTAGGGGGATGCATTCAGAGACTCTGCTTCAGACAATCCATAGGGTCATTCAATTTCCCCACCCCCTGACCAGGTTCACATAATACCTCTTCCTCTTGGAATAATCTGGATCTTTATCTCCAGATGTGAAGCCTGGCTTATTGCCTTCATGTTTTCCCAGCACTATTTCTTTCCCCCACAATGAATTTGAACATGTATTTGTGTTGAGACCTGATTACTTGCCTGTATCTTGTTTCTCTTCCCCTTTTGTGTCATGGGACATCCAGGATTTATTATCTCTCATGACCCTTCTGAAGTCTATCTGCTCAAGAAAGGTACATCTCATTGTCCCCCTCATACATGCCAACCTCATTCCCACTGTTGAAACTTTTTTTAGACTATTGTTCCTCCAATCGGGAGAGCCCTTCTCAATCTTCTCCATCTTTTTAAACCCTGTATTTCAAGGCCCAAATTGTTTCTAAGATGTTGAAATTAATATAGAATAAAAGGAAACAAACTGTATTTAATAGAAATTAATAGTTTCAGTTGCAATTTTTATATTGAAATATTCATGTTTATCAATATGTCAATGTTCACAATATAAAAGAACAATAAAATTTTTAAAGCATAGCACTAAATCTTTGGCTTTTCCTTTTGTCTTCCTTATCCAGCTTATTTTATTTTATATTTTTTATTTTAGGTTTACTTTTAGTTTATAACATTCATTTCCACAAGATTTTGAGTTACAAAATTTCTCCCCATTTGTCCCCTACCCACCACCCCAGAACAGTGATCCCACTGAATATGCCCTCCCTCAATCTGCTCTCTCCTATATACTCCTCCATTCCCCCTCCAACTTTCCAGTAGGGCAATATGGATCTCCATACCCTGGTGCCTGTATATCTTATTTCCCAGTATATATAAAAAATATAATAATAATTTTTTTAAATATTTGATTTTAAAACTTTGAATTCCAGATTCTTTCACTTCTTTCCTCCTCACCCACCCTTACTGGGAAAATAAGCAATTCAACATAGGTTGTACATGAGTACAATACAAAACATTTCCATAGTGGATATATTGTGAAAGACTGACTATATTTCCCGCCATCCTATACCACCCCGCCCACTTATTCTATTTTCTACTTTGACCCTGTCTCTTTTCAAAAGTGTGTGCTTCTAACTACCCTCTCCCCCAATCTGCCCTCCCTACTATCATCCCCCCTCCTATCCCCTTCGCCCCTACCTTCCTGTAGGGTAAGATAACCAATTGAGTGTGTATGTTATTCCCTCCTTAAGCCAAATTCAATGAGAGTAAGGTGGTTTCATTCTCTTTCACTTTCCTGTTCTTCCCCTCCATTGTTTCTTTTATATGAGATAATTTACCATATTCTGTCTCTCCCTATCTCTTCTCATTATGTTCCTCTCTCAACTCCTAATTTTACTTTTTAAACCATCCATTCCTCTTCAATTGATCCTGTGCCCTCTGTCTATGTATAACTGTACACATATATACACACACTCACATATGTATTCATACACACATATACCCTCCTATACAGATATACATATATATACATTTTTATATTCCCTTCAACTATCCTCATACTAAGAAAAGTTTCATAAGTTACAATGATCATTTTTCCATGTAGGAATATAAATAGTTCAACTTTGATAAGTTCCTTATGATTTCTTTTCTATGTTTACTTTTTCATGGTTCTCCTGCTTCTTGTGTTTGAAAGTCAAATTTTCTATTCAACTGTGGTTTTTTTCATGAAGAATCCTTGAAAGTCTTCTATTTCATTGAATGACCATATTTTCTCCTGGAACATTATACTCAGTTTTGCTGGGTAGGTGATTCTTGGTTTTAATCCTAGCTCCTTTGATCTTCAGAATATCATATTCCAACTCCTTCAGTCCCTTAATGCAGAAGCTGCTAGATCTTGGGTTATCCTGATTGTGTTTCCACAATATTAAAATTGTTTCTTCTTGGCTGCTTGTAATATTTTCTCCTTAATCTGGGAACTCTGGAACATGGCTATAATATTCCTAGGAGTTTTCTTTTTGGGATCTTTTTCAAGAGGTGATTGGTTAATTCTTTCAATTTCTATTTTGCTCTCTGGTTCTAAAATATCAAGGCAATTTTCCTTGAGAATTTCTTGAAGGATGATTTCTAGGTTCTTTTTTTGATCAAGGCTTTCAGGTAGTCCAATAATTTTAAAAGTATCTCTCCTGGATCTATTTTCCAGGTTAGTGGTTTTTCCAATGAGATATTTCACATTGCCTTCTACTTTTTCATTTGTTTGGATCTGTTTAATAGTATCTTGATTTCTAATAAAGTCATTAGCTTCCATTTGCTCCAATATAATTCTGAAGGAATTAGTCTCTTCAGTGAGCTTTTGAAATTCTTTTTCCATCTGGAAAATTTGGCTTTTTGGGCTTCTTTTGCCATTTGAGTTAGTCTATTTTTAAGGTGTTATTTTCTTCAGTCAGGTTGTTAACTCTCTTTTCATGATTTTCTTTCATCATTCTCATTTCTCTTCCAATTTTTTTCTCCACTTCTCTTACTTGGTTTTTTAAATCCTTCTTGAGCTCCTCTATAGCCTGTAACCAATTCATATTTTTCTTGGAAGCTTTTGGTGCAGGAGTTCTGACTTCATTGTCTTCCTCCCATTCCATACTTTGATTCTTTTTCTTCCCAAAAAAGTAATCTAAGGTTTGACTGCTGTGCTTGCGTTGCTTCCTTTGCTTGCTCATGTTGCCACAGTAGAACTCTGCTTTCAGAGAGGGGAGCTTTGTCCCAAATCACTGGGGTTTTCGCAGCTGCCTGAGCTATTATTTGGGTGCCCTCTCTGAAGCCTCCACAGGCTCTGGCACCTGATCACACTCCCCAGGACCTCCACCCAAGACAGCAATCCAGATCCAAGCAGGTTAAAGCAAAAGTGATTACCCCTCAGAATGGTCGCTTGGTCCCCCTATGATCTGCAGGCCAAGAGCTCTGAAGCAGCCATGCGGTGACAGCTGCATGGCCACAATACCTCTGCTGCTTCTCAACCCAGGGGGCATATGCCAGACCATGTTCCTAGTCCTCCTGTTCCCACAAAGTCGACACTGATCTTTTACTTTGCCTTTGGCATTTATAGATTGATAATTCTGGAAACTGCCACAGCTGCTGATGATCCACTGTCTCATCATCTGATCCAGCTGCTGCTGGTCAGGGTCACCCTGAGGCTAAAACTGCAGGCTCATGTGGGGATGGGCTCACTGTGATAGACCCTTTCTGCCAGCCTGCCAGGCTGCCTTCAGCAGGAGATTTGTTTCTCTCTGTCACTTTGTGGGTTCTGTAGCTTTAAAGTTTGTTTAGAGTCATCTTTTACAGGTATTTGAGCTGGTTATGAGGGGAGCTCATGGAGTTTTCCTGCTTCTATGCCACCATCTTGGCTCTGCCTTCCCAGCTTTTCCTTTCAAAAAAAAAAAGCTTTTTTCATTCTAAATTTAATAAACACCAAATAAATAAAACATATCTCATACATATCAAAATAGAAAAGAGTATATATGAAAATGTAGGTGATTATTATATTCATTGTGCTTCCCTTCAAATAGATAATAAATTCATCATTTAAATTTTTTATATGTATTTTTAAGTTATGAAATAAAACAAGCATTTACATAACAGTGCAATAATAAAGAGACAATTGTACATGAAAGCATAAATTTATTTTGTACAACTTGCTCTTTAAATAAGATGTAATCTTTCAAGCTATACTATCAGTGATTCTTTTGGAAATTTTTTGTTCTGTGTGTAGCCCCTTTAATCTCTACTCCTCTTGAACTAGCTAGATGAGTCTGCCAGAGCAAAGCCACATCTTCCAATCAGGGTCACAGGTGTACCTGGGAATAGTTGTATGTGTTTTTTCTAATGTTACTGGCATGAGTACCTATTCTAGAGTTTTCCCTTTGTTATTAATAGTTGATATAAATTAACCAGCCAGACTTACCTATAGGCTTTAGGAATAGATATTTACAAAGGTAGCATAGGAGTTGTTTCATAATACCTATCCACGAATACTGAACACACTTTCCCACCAGTATAAACAGAGTTTAGAGAAATCTTGGCTCAAGCTTAGAAAGTAAATGTGACAAAATCTTTTGGTTGTTGGAAGTTTTTCTACTTAATGAGATTTTCAATAATTTCCCTTAGTTATGGTGTAGATTATTTCCTGGATGCCTTGTCCAGCCAAGAATCTGCCTTCTCAAATTATAGCTAGATTCTTCTCAGCTCCTAATGCAGACACTGCTGCCGGCTGCTGCTGACCTCGGTGATGGTGCCAGGATGCAAATAGCACAATAAGAAGCCCAGAGTTCACCTGACCCTTCGAAGTTCTCAAGGTCTCTTCTTTGCTATTATTCAGAGACAGGTGGCAAAGCAAACAAAACTCTGAGTTTAGAATCAGGAAAACCTGAATTCAAATCCAGCCTCACACAATAGTTGTATGACTCTGAGTAAGTCAGTTAACCTCTTCCTGCCTCAGTTTCAACAACTATAAAATGGAGATAATATTGTACCTACCTCCCAGGGTTGTCTTGGAATCAATTGAGATATTTGCAAACACTTAGCATAGTACCTGCCACATAGCACACATATAATAAATGCTTGTCCTATTATATTATTCACTCCTGAGTTTTGTTGTTACTATACAGAAATACTATTGTTGTGATTCTATTTTCGTCCTGGAATTCTACTTAAGCTATTGTGTCAATCTTGGAGGATTTCTTAAAAGTAGAACATAATGTTTCAGTAGAAAGATAGTTTCATCTCTCCTTTCCTTATATTTCTTTACTGACTATAAAGTCAAGCATGAGCAGCTTTCAGAGGACTACTGCTGTGAACAGCTTTTCAAGGTTCTGATTACACAGAATATTGAACTCTCTATTTATTCAGTAACAAATCAGAACAAAACATTCACAGAAAATCAAAATACAGCATTCACCATGTCACAACTCAACAACTTAACACTAAAATAGACACGTAGTTTTCACCAATGTGGTCACATAGTTTCAAATAAAGTACATTCATTTTGTAAGTCCTTTATTTAGTAAATCCTTAATTCAATCACCCTTAAGGAGGCAAGCCTCCTTAATTGACACAAAGTATAAAGGTAAAAGTCCTCCACCCATGGGGTGCAAGTAAGTTACAACATCATCAGTCACAACTAAGTACCCTCTTAAGGGGTAGTGGAAAGTACAAAGGCCATCCACCCCTGGGGCACAAGTAAGATACAATCTCATCTGTCAGCATTAAATATGCAAGGAGAGTCTTTTCATCTTTACTAGAGGCAGGCTCTCAGCTTCCATGGTTCCTCTTCCATGGTCCCAGCTCCTGCCCAAATCTAACCAACTGCCACCTGAGTTCAAAGGCAGACAGTTCCCAGTTCCTTGTCCTACTCTCCATGCAGTTCCTGTTCCATATTGAAGCTCACAGTGTCTAATCCACCTCAAATCCCTCACAGTTTCTGTTCCTGGGAAGACAAAGCTTAACCAAGCCACAATAACATTCATGAACATTTCCAGCACCTTATCAAAATCACTTTCTGCCTGTGAAATCAACATAGACCAAAAACAGAAAGACAAAGTACCAACACCACAGTCATGCTTTCTCTGGCAGCTCTGGCTGGCCCTCAGAAGTCTTCAGCACCTCTAGCTGCCCCTTGGGAGTCGTTAGCAGCTCCATCTGGTTCTCAGAAGCTCTCAGTGGAAGTTTAGGCTGGATCTTAGAAGAAGCTATGCCACCATAAGCTCTGTTCTCAAAATCAAAATCGCTTTCTCCATCCTGGGCCACTCCTTTGCCTCAATGCAGCTGGCTCCAAGAAGTTCTGACTCTCCAGCTTGTGCTTTTCCTTATATATGGTGTTAGCTCCCTGCTGCTCCACTCCTTCATGTTGCATCAGCTACAGGGGTTCATACCTTCTGTTTCTTAAAAGACCCTTGATATAATTAACTTGAAACTAAGTGCTAAGTACCTGTTTACTTGCCAATACAAGGACATGGAAGATCTTCAGATTCCGTTACTATTACACTGTCTCTTATTTCTTTGTATTTGTACAACTATGTGAAATAATGGAAGAGAAAGAGGACATGCTTCCTTTATTCCTTTCTTCATTGGGAAAGCTTCTAATGTTTCCCCATCGCACACAATGTTAGCTTTTGGATTTAGAGAGATACTTTCATCATATCAAAAGAAGTATATGCTTTGGATGATTTTTGCATAAACAAATGTACTTTGTCAAAGAGTTTTATTAAATCTCTTCATATAATCATGTGATAGTTGGCTATTTGGCATTTCAATATGATTATGTTAAATGTATTCCTATGGAAGCCTCCTTGCTTCTTTGATATAAATCTAATTTGGGCACAATGGATCTTTTTTTGGACAAATTACTAGACTCCTTGCCAGCATTTTTCTTTTAAAAATAAATTCATATTCATTAGTTATGTTGACTTCTAGTTCTCTTACTTTGATTTATCCTACCCTGCTTTAGTTATTAGGACTGTATTTATCTCATTAAAGGATTATGTTAGGGTTTTCTGTCTCAAGTTTTTAGAATAATTTTTGTGTATGTATCAATTGTTATTTAAAACTTTGATAGAATTGTCCTGTAAATCCATCTGGGTAAGAGTTTTGTTTTCTTTTGTAGCTCCTTTCAAACCAGTTCTATTTCCTTTTCTTATCTTTATTTGGGGTTCTGTTGTTTGGGGAATTTTTTTTATTTTGGTAGACATATCATCCTTTCTGCACTCACTCACCCAATAGGTACTTGCATAGGCAGGTTGGGTTTTCAGAAGTCAATTGATTATAGATACCCTCAGTGTTCTAGGGCTGACCCTGAGGGGTTCTGATTTCTGTTTAAAAGCCCCTCTCCAATGTGCTCCTTTCATCAATCAAACAGTCAAATTCTATTACAAGGGCAATCTTACTGGAATTTCAAACTCAATCCTCAATAAGACAAATAGACAAACTGCAAAAAGAAAGGAAACAAGGTCAGGTATGTCTCAAACACATGTTGTGTTCCCAAAAAAGGGCTAAGCATTTAGAATTAGTTATACAAGCTTACTAGATCAATAGGCAAAATTAATCACATGGACCTATATTCCTTAAGGAACTCATACAAAGTCAATTACTCTGGCTCTCCTTAAAAGATTAAAAAATGAATATTTATTACCTACTAAGTTATGATCTAGGTAAACAGCTAGATATCAATATCTTAGGGACACAAACATCATACTACTTGTTCACAGTAATCCATAATCTTTCTTTATTAGATAACATTTCATCATCATTCTTCTGGAATCACAGATGGTCACAGCATTTATCATAGTTCTTACGGCTTTCCAAGTTCTCTTTACATATTTTATCTGCTCTATAAGTTGTTCTTCTGATTCTGTTTATCTCATTCTTCAATACTGGAGTCAATAGTCAATAAACACTTATTAAGTACCTACTATATGCCAGGCACTATGTGAAGCACTGTGGATACAATTATGAAAAAGATATTCCCTGCCCTCAAGAATTTTGTAATCAAATGGGGGAAGACAATACACAATAGGAAACTGAAAAGGAGGGATGTGGGAAGGGTACCCAGTACTAGGGCATTGTAGAGAAATTCAGAAATATCCCTTAATAATGTAGCCAAAAAGGAGCAGCTAGGTGGTGCAGTGAGTAGAGCACTGGTCCTGAAGTTGGGAGGACCTGAGTTCAAATCTGGCCTCAGACACTTAACACTTACTGGCCATGTGACCTTGGGCAAGTCACTTAACCCCAATTGCCCTCTAAAATAAAGGCAAAAAAAACAATAATGTAGCCAAATGAGAAATAAGATATTCTGAGCTGAGGGCCTTCCTTGAATTCAGTTTTTGGATTTCATGACTCTACTTATCAATCAGGAGGGAAGAGAATAGTGATGAGGTAAAATCGTGTGTTCAACTCAGGCAAACTAGATATTATTGTAATTCCTTACTTTAATCCTAGGTTGAATTTTTATGTTTAAGTGTGTTTCTTGTAAGCAACATATTGTTGGATTTTACTTCCTAAGCAGTTCAGCTAGCTCTTATAATTTTTGAGTGAGTTAATCCCAATCATATTCACAATTGTGATATTTATTTCCCTCCATATTATTTTCCTATACATTCTACTTGCAAATAATTGTAAAAGATGGCAAACCAATGAGAGCTTAGTCTCTGGAGCAAGAACAATGTATTTTGCCTCATATCAAACCACATGGAGTCTTGGTGATCCTACTTATGAAAATGTGCAATGCAGAGTCTTGTTCTCCATTTCAGAGAATCTCTAAGTATTCTACCATTTCTTCCTTTTGGTTGGTTTTTTGTTGTTGTTACTGTTGTTGTCACTGGATTTGAACTTAGGTCTTCCTGACTCAAGGCTCAGCACTCTATCCACTGAACCACCCAGTTGTCTCCAAAATATCCCTTTGGAAAGTTGATGTTGATTAGATATCAATAATATTGTAAAGATATCAACTTGCCAAATGATATTGATGAGATATTAACCTGAAACTTGTGATATTGAGGGGAACACAGTGGAAAGAGGTCCAAGAATGATAGCACTAGAGAAGATGCCCTTCCTCTTTGAAGATATGCCTAGAACCCTGCAAGGCACAGTAGTGTTGCTTTGGATACCCAAAGTGCCATTGGAGTTGGTGTTGGGAAGATAATCTCAAAGCTTCTATGCATGACATGATGAATTCAGTTAAACATGGTTTGTTTCTCAACAGGGGAAGTTGACTCCATCATACCAGGTCATGTGAGTAGGGCTCAGTGAAATATAGGAAGGTCATGACAGTTAGGTGGTTCATTGAATAAAGTGCCAGGCCTGGAATGAAGAAGACCTGAGTTCAAATACGGCTTCAAACACTTACTAGTTATGTAACCCTGGGCAAGTCACTCAGTTTCCTCACTGTAAATTTCCTCAGTCTGCCTCAATTTCCTCATCGGTAAATGCACTGAAAAAGGACATAGCAAACTACTGCAGTGCCTTTGCCAACAAAACCCCAAAAGGAGCCACAAAGAATCAGACATGACTGAAAACAAATAAACAATAACAAATATAAAACTTTAATGGAACAACTGCATAGTATAGTGGATAGAACACTGGGCCTAAAGTCAGAAAGGTTCATTTTACTGAGTACAAATCTAGCTTCCAACACTAGCCATATGGCAAGTCACTTAACCATATTTGCCTCAATTTTTTTCATCTATAAAATTGTACTGGAAAAGGAAATGGCAAACCACAACAGTATCTTTGCCAAGAAAACAAGAATTGGGTCACAGTCAGACATGACTGAAAGGACTAAAAAACAATAACAATAAATCAATATAGACTTTATAATTGATTTTTGTACAAGTCTCTTATTTTCATGCATAGGATCCAAGTAAATATTTCACAGAACTCAAAAGTCCAAGTAAAAACTCTAATGACAAGGTTGAAACTAAAGCAGTGTTATTAGGCCACTGTCCTGAGGTGGCAAAACTAGAGGGCACTGGCAGCACTTACACTCAAAAAACTGAAAGTAGAACTAAGGTAAAATAATTACTTAAAATAAAAAGCTGGCACACAGTTTCTATCATTAGCCCATAATACCCCACTCATTCTCCAGGAAAGATCCTCCTCCATTACGTGCTCCATCCTGTGTCCTCCCACCCCCACCCCACCCCCCAAAAAATAACCTATCTTTGCTCATGGAAATTGATATTCCCACCCAAACTCTCTACTTACAAGCAAATGGCCCCAACTTCCAAAACGCTAGATGTGATTCTGTCAGTTATTATAATGATTATTTTAAAATAATTTGTAGTGTCATGATTCTCAGTATGCCAAATGAAGTGCTATCTGAGTTAAAACCTGTGATCGTTTAGGGAAATGAAGACTATTTCATGTTGTTATGGGAAAAATAGGTAGGATCCAGGAGAGAGTGCAGATGGTTGCTGAAGAGATAAAAGAAAATATTGAATGAAAATGAGAGGTTAAATTTCGGAAACAAGAATGGACACACTACAAACTTATGGAAAAATAACAAGGAGGCTGTTTGGGCTTCAGTTTTCCTCACATAGTCTCATGAATAGGATATGTGGAATTAAGCAGCTTCAGGTTTCCCCAAAAGTTTTCTCAAGGCCATTTTCACCTCCTTATTCCTCAGGCTATAGATGAGAGGATTGAGAGTAGGGGTGAAAGCCACATAAAATATAGAAACAATCTTATTGTATTCTGGAGATGATAGAGACTGAGGCTTCATGTAAAGAGACATTACAGTTCCAAAAAATAGGGTGACAACCAGAAGGTGGGAAGAGCAAGTAGAGAAGGCTTTCCTGCGTCCCTGGGCAGAGCGAATTCTCAGGACAGCAATGATGATGTGTGCATAGGAAAGGATGATGAATGTGATTGGGCACAAAAGGGTAAAGATGCAGAGGACCTGCATGACCAACTCTGCCTGGCTTGTGTCAGTACAAGAGAGGTGCAGTAGGGCAGGCATTTCACACAAGAAATGATTGATAACATTATCCTGGCAGAAGGAGAGCTGGAATGTGGTTACAGTGTCCACTGTGGATGCCATAAAGCCACCCAACCATGACCCAACAGCAAGCTTCCAACAAATCCCCCAGTTCATTGTGACTGAGTACCTTAATGGGTCTCGAATGGCAACATAGCGGTCATAAGCCATCACTGAGAGCATATAGCACTCTGAAATGCCAAAGGACAGGAATGTGTAGACCTGTATGACACAGCAGGAGTAGGAGATGGACTTTCTTTCTGCAAAGAAATGTACCAACATCTGTGGAAACACACAGGATGTATAACAGACTTCTTGAATGGATAAATTAGTGAGGAAGAAGTACATAGGTGTGTGGAGGCGGGTATCCCTCAATATCAGCAATACAATCAGTAGATTCCCCAGCAAGATCATCAAGTACAGCATGAGGAAGAGCAGGAAGAGGTAGACCTGGAGCTCAGGCCGGGTGGAGAGGCCAAGGAGGATGAACTCAGTTACCGAGGTGAGGTTGCTACTCTCCATCATGTTTATGGATCTACTGAAAGAATATTAAGAGTTATGCCTACAAAACATTTTGTACTGGTTTCCTCTTGCTGAAACTACAGGGAGAACATATAGACACTATTGTAATATTTTTTCTGGCTATGTATACTCCTTCTAATTACCCTAATAATGAAAAAATTTTGAGTACTTAATAATGTTCAAAGAATAATCACTCCAGATTATGAAAAAAATAATATGTTAAGACTTACAGCAGTATCAAATTAATTTTTTCTTTAAAGGAGAAAACATTATTAATTTTAAATATTCTCACTATCCCACCTATAGCTAGGTAGACCAGTGTATAGAGCATTCACTCTAGGGATAGGAACATCTGAGTTAAAATCCAACCTATGACACTAACTAGCTGAGTGGTACTGGGCAAGTCACTTAACTTCTGTTTCCCTCTGTTTCCTCATCTGTAAAATGGTGATAATAATAGCAACTGACTCCCAGAATTGTTGGGAAGATCAAATGACATAGTATTTGTAAAGCACTTAATAACAGTGCCTGACATATAGTAGTCCCTGTAGAAATGCTTGTTCCCTGCCCTGCCCTTCTCCATCACATGAAAATTCACTTCCTAGTCACTGGTTTTGTTTCTGAAATCTTTCATCTCCTTGAGCTGCCTGATCTGCTCCTCCATACCTGCACTTAACACTTTCTGACCAGAAGTTTCCATTTACTTACCTCTACAAAGGAGACTTGATCACCTTTAGCTCTCTGGGTCTGGGTCAATAACTTATATGGGAATGGGGAACTGAATCAGAATTACATAATAAAGCAGAAAGGGCATTACAACTATGTACAATTTGCTGGCACATAATAGACACTTAATAAATCTTTATTGGATTGGATTATGAGATTTACAAAACAAAGTAAGTGGGAATAATGGTAGATCAAATGTGACCATTCTATTTCCCACAAGATTAACTGTACTTCACTCATAAGTAAAAATCAGATTTTCACAGCAAATAGACTGTGAATTCCCCAAATGAGTCCTACTTCATTAGAACCTACAAGTGCCATCTGAGGTGTTTCACTCACTTTAAAGTTTTTGTTGCTGAGATTGCTTTTCTGTTAGGAATGATATGAGCCTTTAACTGACAGGAGGGGTGAGTTTTTTATGTGGTATTCAAATGGAGACTCATAGAATTTTACAATTGGAAAGAAGCTTAGAGGTCATGAAATCCAACATCTTTTTTTCTTTTAGATGTGAGAAAACTAAGACCCAGAAGGTCTTTCATGAAATAACTCCTCTATCTCATATTAATCACTATATGAAATTCAGAATTGGAAGGGCAGGAAGAGAGGGAAGGAAAGTGTCATGCACCATAGTCTTGTTTGTGAGACACAAATTCTTTCATAAAATCTCTAAATCAGCAGGAAACTCAGAAAATTCCCTCTGTGACATCTAGGATGCATTGAAGACTGGCAGTCATGGATTCATAACTTCCTAGGGCAGCTCATTTCACTCATGAACAGTTATAATTTTTAGGAAGTTTTCTTTTATATCAAGCAAAAATCACAATTGTGTACATTGCTTCTAGTTTAACCCTCTAAGTGCAAGCAGAAAAAAATTCTAATTCTTCCTCTATGAGGCATCTTTACAAATCCTTAAAAACAGCTATCATGACTCTCACATCTTTTCTCCTCAGTTTTTTTCAGTCAATTCTCCTACGGTCTGTCCCCTTACCATATTGATGGCCCTTCCACCTGCATGAACACTATTTTGTAATGTAATTTTAAAAATATGTTTCCCAGAATTGGACACAATATTCTAGCCATGTTCTGCCTAGGGCAGAGTACAGAACTATTGAACTTCTTTGTTTCAGTTTCTCTATAACTTTCCACTCACATACATGACTACCACTCTAGCTCAAGTCCTTATCAAATCTTCCATGGACTATATAAAATAAGTGAACTTCCTACCTCCAGTGTCTCCCCTCTAGAATGTATATTCCACATCACTACCAAATGTATATGCTTTTTTTAAATGGTATTTGTTTTTCCAATTACATGTACAGACAATTTTAACATTAACTTTTAATAAAAATCTAACTTTCAAATTTCCTCCCTCACTCCTTCCCTTTCCCCCTCCCTAAGAAAGTAAGCAATTTAGTATAGGATATGTGTGTGCAATCAAATTTATACTCAGTGCACAGATCCAACTACATTGACATTCTACTGACCAAATTTCTGTGACATTGCCTCCACAATAAAACACAAACTTTTTTGACATTGCAGTCCTTTACAAACTGGTTCCAACCTATGTTTCCAGGCTGCTTTCCCATCAACCTCCTCTCCTACTCTGTGTTCCCCAGATCTGGAAATGTACAGAGACTAGATAAGAGGTAATGCTGCAAAGTAATAACAGTAGTACTAACAATGAACAAGAATAACTATCATTTTATAGTGCTTCAAGGTGTGCAAAGTTTTTTCATACATCACCTCATTTGATCCTCACATCAGCCCCCTGATCTAAGTTGGCTAGGAAGTCTTAAGTTTTTGGCCCAGGGTAACCTGATAGGGTTATCACCTGAGGCAAGATCGATACACAGGTCTTCTTGACTCCAGGTTCAGTGTTCTACCTACTATGTCATCTGGCCAAGAGGAACAAAAGATGGGGCTGGTCATGGTTTTTCAATCTGCCTCTGACACTAGCTCTGTGACCATGGGTAAGTTATTTGAACTCTAAGCCTCAGTTTCTCAATCTGTAACATAGAGATAATTATTTTAGTTCCTAAGTCACTGCCTTGTGGTAAAGCCTAAATGGCATACTGAATATGAATCACTTCATAAACTTTAAAAGAATTGTACAAGTAACAGTTATTGTTGTTGCTATTCTCACCACCTGTAAGGGATATAGTGGAGAGATTTCTCATTGTGATTATTAACTAGAATAGTGCTTTCCAATCTGAAGATTATCTGGATCTCATGAATCCATGAAAAAATGCAAATCAGAACAAAGTGATGTGAAGTCCTTGCTTTATACATTGATTCATCACAGAGTCCCTTCTAAAACTACACTCTGTAAATATTTAAAAGGGATTCTCCTTCAAAAGAAAAGGGTCATTTACACTTTCAGAGCATTCCTAATTATGCTTGTCTTGCTATTATCCACAAAACAACAGTAAAAATGACCTGTCACTTGCAGGTGTGAGCCCACACAAAGGGAAAATGGTGAATTGGCATATGATCCCTCAGTAAATCATCAGTATCACTGCTAAAGGATAGCCCATCCATACCTCTTACTTGTAGATCTGACATACCAGGGACCTCTCTACTTTGTTGGCCCCTCTGATCTTGTTTGGACAACAATGAGTTAATCCTTTGGAAGGTAAGGAAACAAAGAGGTAAAGAGAATTAATTCTTCTACCTAGATGTGCATTGATTCCATGCCCAGACTTCCAGGATGTGCCTTTGACATGTGGAAAACTGAAGTTCCAAGGACCTGCATCCAAGGATGCAGATCGAGGTAGGCATTTGATCCTGCAGATTATAATATCTGACAGTTCAAATAGCAAGCAAAGCTTCAGCAACATTAATCCACTGCTCACCTGGCCTCTGAGTAATTTGTAAAAGAATTTGGGGATCACGAGATTATAAGTATAAAGGCAGAAAGAATCTTTGATGCCATTAAGGTCAACTTACTCATTTTATAAATGAAAAGCTGAGTCACAGAGAGATTATATGACTTTTCCAGGGTGCCATTTCTTATAAGTATTTGAGGTAGGATTTGAATCCAGCTACTTCTGATTCTAAGTACAACATCATATCCACTGTACCATTCAGAGTGGGATAAGCTCTTTGTAGGAATCTCTCCAGCTTGTGGTAATTCACCAGGTATTCTGCACAGACTGAGTCCAGAGATACAAGAGAGAATAACAACATTTATTCTGCTTAGGAGCCTGTAGGATCTGATTCCTATAACTCCTCATTAGCAAAAAGAGATGAATTTTCCCATCTCTCTCTGGTCCTTGTCCTCCTGAGTCCTATGTCCCAACTAAGGAAACAGTGGTGTCTAAGGGGATCTTCTGGGTATTTCATGACTGGTATCATGTATTTCCTAGGGGGATTGCATTCAGAGACTCTGCTTCAGACAATACTTGATGTCATTCAAACCCTTCCCCCAACTTCCACCCCCACATTGGGCTTATGAAATGCCTCTTCCTCTTGGATAACCTGGATCTTTATATCCAGACATCAAGCCTGGCTAACTACCTTCATGTCTTCCCAGCACTGTTTCTTTGCCCACAAGGAATTTGAACTTGTATTTGAGTTAAGCCCTGATTATTCACCTGTATATGGTTTCTCTTCCCCTTTTGTGTCTTGGGACCTCCAAGATTTGTTATTTCTCATGACTTTTCTGTAGTCTATCTGTTCCAGAAAGAACTTCCTCCCACCTACATGCCAATCACATTCCCATCTTTGAAACTTTTGCTAGGCTACTTTTCCTCCTGTCTGGAGAGCCCTTGCCAAACTTCTCCACCTTTTTAAACTCTATATTTCAAGGCCCAGCTTATTTCTAAAGTGTTGAAATGAATATAGAATAAAAGGAAACACTGTACTTAATAGAAATTAATACTTTCAGTTACTATTTTCTTTTTCTATTCTTTCTATATTGAAATATTCGTTTGTCAATGTCAAAGTTCACAATATAAAATTTTATATTCTGTATAATAATTATATATTTTATAATTTATTATATTTATACAATTATATATCTCATTATAATTATATATTATTAATTATATAATTATATATCATAAATATAAAAATTTATAGAAAAGAATATAAAATTTTAAAACAGTAGCACTGAACACTTTGCTTTTCCTTTAAAAAAAAACTTTTTCAAAATTCTGGTTGTAACAAACACCAAATAAATAAGGCATATATCTATACATATCATAATAGAAAAAGAAGATTGAACATATAAATGCAGGTGTTAAGTATGTACAACTGCTTTCCTTCTAAATAGATAATAAATTCAACTTGTAACTTTTCTTTTTTAATTTATTTTATTTTTAATTTTTATATAAAACAAGCATTTATTTAACACAGTAGAATAAAAAAAGAACATCAAACTGTAAGTCTATTTTTTACAACTTGCAACTTAATAACATGTAACTTTTCAAATTATACTACCTATCTGTGATTCTTTTGGAATTTTTTCTCTTCTCTTCTGTATGTAGCCCCTATAAGCTGTATCCCCCTTGAACTGGCAAAATGAGCCTTCCAGAACAAAGTTATATCTTCTCATCAGGGATGTAAATGTACCTGGGAAGGGTTGTATGTGTCTTTCTAATGTTATCGGCATGAGTCCCTATTCTAGGGTGTTCCCTTCATTATTAATAGTTGATGTAAATTAACGAGCCAGACTTACTTATAGGCTTTAGGAAGAGATATTTACTAAGGTATTATAGTAAAAAGGTATATTTCATAATACCTCTCAACAGGCTGAACATACTCTATCACCAGTACATGTGGAGCTCAGAGAAATCTTGGCTCAAGCTTAGAAAGTACATGTGGAAAAAATCTTTTGGTTGGTGGAAGTTCTTCTCCTTAATGGAATTCTCAAAAAGCTCCTTTATTTGTGATGTAGTTTATTTTCTGGATTCCTTGTCCAGCCAAGAATCTGCATTCTCAATGTATCTAGTCTCTTCTCAGCTCCTAATGCAGACACTTGTGCCATCTGCTGCTGATCTGGATGATGGTGTCAGGAAGCCAATAACAAAATGAAAAGCCCAGAGTCTGCCTGATCATTTGAAGTTCTCAAGGTCTCTTTTTTGCTAGTATTCAGAGGTAGCTAAGTAGCATACTGAATGAAACATTGAGCCTAGAATCAGGAAGACTTGAATTCAAATCCAGTTTCATAGACTAGGTCTATGACTTTGGGCAAGTCATGTGACCTCTTCCTGCCTCATTTCCTCAACTAAAAAAACAGAGATAATGTTGCATCTACTTCCCAGGGTTTTGTGAGAATTAATTGAGATATTTGCAAAGCACTTAGCATAGTTCCTGCCACATACTAAATACTTAATAAATGTTTATCCCATTCTGTTATTTGTCCTGAATTTTGTTGTTACTATACAGAAATATGGTTGATTTGTGATTCTATTTTCCATTTTCTAATTCTGCTGAAAGTATTTTTTCAATTGGTTGCTGTGCCAAACATGGATGATTTTTTTTTGTTTTTGTTTTAAGCAATCTGGGTTAAGTAACTTGCTCAAGGTTACATGGCCAGTTATTTCTGGGTGTGGTGCTAAGTATCTGAGCCTGGATTTGATCCCCAGGTCATCCCGACACTGGAGCCGGTGTTCTCACTCGCTGAGCCATCTGGCCACCCCTAAGCAATTGGGGTTAAGTAACCTGCTCAAGGTTACATGGCCAGGTGTTTCTGGGTGGGTGCTAAGTGTCTGAGCCTGGGATTCGATCCCCAGGTCATCCCAACACTGGAGCTGGTGCTCTTACTCACTGTGCTACCTGGCCGCCCCGCATGGATGATGTTTTAATGTTAAACAAAGTTTTCAGCAGAAAGATAGTTTTATCTCTTCTTTGCTTTTATTTCTTTACCTTCATGGTAGGTAAAGCATTTCTAAAACTGTGTTAAATAATGGAAGAGAAAGATGCCATGCTTCCTTTATATCTTTCTTCTTTGGGAAACCTTTTAATATTTCCCCATTGCACATAATGTTAGATTTTGGGTTGAGATAGATACTTTCATCATATCAAAAGAAGGGTCTTACTATGCATATCCTTCCTAAGTATGGAGAGGCCAAGGAGGATGAACTCAGTCACTGAGGTGAGGTTGCTTCTTTTCATCTTGTTTATGGATCTACTGAAAGAACAGGAAGAGTTATAGCTACAAAGCATTTTATATTCCTGTTTTTCTGTTGCTAGGACTACAGAGAGAACATATAGAAACTAGGTTGTATGTATCCCTTTATGATTACAAATCACTTTATATCCATTATCTCATTCTCATTGTAACAATGTGAAGACAGGTTATTGATATATTAGCATCAGAAAGATTGCGACTTTCTTTTTTTAATCTTATTTAATATTTTGTTTTTACCAATTTCATGCAAAAAAACAATTTTAACATTCTTTTTTTTCAAATTTTGAGTTCCCATTCTTTTAATTCCTCTCCTACCCCTGTCATTGAGTAATCAAATAATTTGATATAGATTATGCATGTGTAGTCATGCAAAACATATTTCCATGCAAGTCATCTATGAAAGAAAACAGACAAAAAAAAAGAAAAATAAAGTAAAGAAAAAGTATCTTTGATCTACATTCAGACTCTACCAATTCTTACTCTGCAGATGGATAGCATTTTTCATCATAAGTCCTACAAAATTATCTTGGGTCATTGTATTGCTGAGAATAGCTAAGTTATTGATAGTAGATTGTCTTACAATATTGCTGTTACTGTGTACAGTGGTCTCCTGGTTCTTTTCATTTCACTTATCATCAGTTCATTTAAGTCTTTCCAGGTTTTTCTGAGAGAATACTGCTCATTATTTCTTAAAGTACAACAGTGTTCCATCACAATCATATACAACATCTTGGTCAGCTCTTCTCCAATTGATGAACATCCCCTCAATTTCTAATTCTTTGCCACCACTAATATTTATGTACACATAAGTCATTTTCCCTTTTGACTTTTATCTTTGGGATATAGACCTAGTGGTGGTACTGCTTAGCCAAAGCATATTCATTGTTTTATAGCCATAGTTCTAAATGGTTGAATTAGCATAGACTTCACCAATAGTACATGAGTGTTTTTTTTTTATTTTCTTACATCCCCTTGTCATTTTTCTTTTCTGTCATATTAGCCAATCTGACAGGTTAAGGTGGTAGCTCAGAGTGGTCTCAATTTGCATTTCTCTCACCAATAGTGATTTAGAGCATTTTTACATGACTATAGATAGCTTTGATTACTTTGTCTGAAAACTTCATATCTTCTGACCATTTATCAATTGAGAAATGGCTCTTCTTTCTATAAATTTGACCCAGTTTTCTATATGTTTGAGAAATGAAGTCTTTATCAGAGGACCTCAATGTAAAAATATTTTTACAGTAATGA
>NW_027185771.1:31917341-31947557 GCF_028583685.1 Petaurus breviceps papuanus
TCTCTCTCTCTCTCTCTCTGTCTCTCTCTCTCTCCCTCTCTCTCTCTGTCTCTCTCTCTCCCTCCTCTTCTTCCTCCCTCCTCCTTCTCCTCCTCCTCCTCCTCCTCTGTCCATTCTCAAAAGTGTTTTGCTTCTGACTTTTACTACTCCCAAACTTTCCTCCCTTCTATCAGTTCATCCACTCTTTTCTTATCCCCTTCTCTTTCTACTTTCCTGTATGGAAAGATAGATTTCTACACCCAACTGAGAGTGTATATTATTCCCTTTGTGAGTCGATTCTGATGAGAGTAGGGTTCATGTGTTCTCCTCGTGGCTTTCCCTATTTCCCCCTCCACTTTAAAATTTCTTTCAGACAATTTTTACGTCTGATAATTTATCCCATTCTAACTCTCCCTTTCCCTTTCTTCCAGGGCATTCTCCTTTCTCATCCCTTAATTTTATTTTTTTTAAGATACTCATACCATCACATTCAAGTCACACCTCTACCTTCTGTCTCTGCATGCTCTTTCTACCTGCCCTAATAATTAGAAAGCTTTTAGGGGTGTAAATACCATTTTCCAATGTAGGAATATAAACAGTTTAACCCTTTTGAATCCCTTATAATTTCTCTTTCCTATTTACCTTTTTATGCTTCCTTTGCATTTTGTATTTGAAAGTCCAATTTTCTACTCAGCTCTGGTCTTTCCATTAGGAATACTTAAAAGCTCTCGGTTTCATTGAATGTCTATTTTTCCCCAAAATAATTATACTCAGTTTTGCTGGGCAAGTGACTCTTGGTTGTAATTCTAGCTCCTTTGCCCTCTGGAATAACATATTCCAAGCCCTCCAATCTATTAATGTAGAAGCTGCTAAATCTTGTGTTATACTGACTTTAGTTCTACTATATTTGAGTTGTTTCTTTTTGACTGCTTGTAGTATTTTCACCTTGACCTAGGAGGTCTGGAATTTGGCTATAATATTCTTGGGAGTGTGCATTTTGGGATCTCTTTCAGGAAGTGATTGGTGGATTCTTCCATTTCTATTTTACCCTCTGATTATAGAATTTCAGAGCAGATTTCTTTGATAATTTCTTGAAAGATGATGTCTAAGCTCTTTTTTTGATAATGGCTTTCAGATAGTCCAATAATTTTTAAATTATCTCTCTTTGATCTATTTTCAAGGTCAGTTATTTTTCCAATTACATTGCACATTTTCTTCTGTTTTTTCATTCTTTTGATTTTGCTTCATTATTTCTTGATGTTTTATAAAGTCCTTAGCTTTCACTTACTCAGTTCTAACTTTTAAGGAATTATTTTCTTCAGTGAGCTTCTGAACCTCCTTTTCCATTTGACCAGCTTTTTCTTTTTCAAGGAGTTCTTCTCTTCATTGGATATTTATGCTTTTTAACCATTTGGCCTATTCTATTTTTAAGGTATTATTATCTTCAATATTTTTTGTGCCTCCTTTACCAAGCTGTTGACTCTTTTTTTTTCCTTATTTTCTTGTATCACTCTCATTTTTTCTTCCTAGTTTTGCCTCTTCCTCTCCTATTTAATTTTTATAATCATCTCTGAACTCTTCCATGACTTGAGACCAATTCATATTTTTCTTGGAAGTTCTGGATGCAGGAATTTTGACTTTGTTTTCTTCTGAATATGTGTTTTGATCTTCCTTGTCACCATTGTAACTTTCTATGGTCAGAATTTTTTGTTGTTTGCTCATTTTCCAGACTATTTCTTGACTTTTAATTCTATGCTAAAGTCAGGCTCTGCTTCTGGAGTGGACGGGGAACTGTCCAAAGCTTCAGGGGTTTTTGTGCAGCTGTTTTCAGTGATAATTCTGTAAAACTGTAAATCTTTGGCTCTTTTAAGGTGGTATGATCTAGGCAGAGATGTCGTTACTACTCTTCTGTACTGTATACTGGTTTCTGGTGACCACAAGCACTCTTTTCTTTTCTTTTTTTTTTTAAGCAATCAGGGTTAAGTAACTTGCTCAAGGTTACATGGCCAGTTATTTCTGGGTGTGGTGCTGAGTATCTGAGCCCGGATTTGATCCAGGTCATCCTGACACTGGAGCCGGTGCTCACAAGCACTCTTTTCAACACTGGAACTGTAACCAGGGTCCCTGTTCCCCTGCAGCTACAAGCTCTCCTGTGCTAGTACACCTCCTTGCACTGGGACAAGCAGCCAGGACTGTGACCCAGATCCAAGTATAGTCAAATTAACTGAGTCCTGCCCCTAGTGCCAGCAAAGGGATACCTGCTAATCTCCTTCTGACCTGTTGCCTGATCCCCTTACCATCTGTGGATTGAGAGGTCTGGAAATCACCACTGCTGCCACTGATTAAGTCACCCCAAGGCTTATTCCTGGTTTGTTTGGGCCCTGTCTATGCTGGCATGGCCTGAACTAGACTGAGCTCCTCTTTCACCCTGATGCAACAGAAATTTCCTGCCAAACTTCTCAGTTGTCTTGGGCTGGAAAATTTTTCCACTCCATCTTTTCATGGCTTCTGCTGCTTTACAATTGTTTTAATCATTTAAAGGTATTTGGAGAGGTTGGGGGGAGAGCTCAGGCAAGTCCCTACCTTTACTCTACCATCTTGACCAAGATTAAGAGACTTTCAAATAGTATCACAGCTAATAAGTAGTAGACCTGACTCTTTTTTCTCTCATATAAATCTTGGTCTCTATACCTACCTCTATTCTCTATATTCACCAAAGATTATTTAGTCTTTTACTTCACTGAGATCATGTGCATCTAATGAGAACTCCTCAAACTTCCTTCCCCTGTCCCTTGAAATATATCAATAGTTGCCTCCTTTTTTAGAGGATGAAAGAAACTTCTTCCACAAGGCTGATCTCTTTCTCAAGGATTCCATTAGGGAGAAGCAGTATGGTGTAAGAGAAAGAGCACTGGATTTAGAATTAGAAGAGTTGTAAAACTCACTTACTGTATAGCTGGTACCTCTCTGTGCCTCAGTTTCTCTTTATAAAATGGGGAAAATAATTTATACTATCCAGCTCATAGTTAAAAAGATAGTACTTTATAAACCTTAGAGTGCTATTTAAATCTAGCAGAGGCTGAAGAGTAGCACTAGGCAAGTGAGCAAAGTTAATCATTCACTCCTACTTGCCACCACCTTTGTACAGATGGGACTGTTCCTCCCCAGTCACTCTCTTTACCTTTTACTATGTAGGTCTATGCCTTTTCAGATACTTCCTCAGCTCTTCCTGACTAGAAAAGTGGTTTTACTTTCAAATTTGGCAAAAGAAAACAGTAGAAATAGAAGTGGTCAAGGCCCTGCCTCCTAATGGCAGCCAATGATTAATATCCAAAACTGCTAACTCATTTGCCCAGGAGGATAAAATTCTAAGTTTCTCTCTTTACTCTGTGCAATTGGAAAACTTCATAATTATCTTTCTACAGCTCAAACTCCCAATCAGAGAAGATTTTTCTCTAGGAAAAAATACTGTTTATAAACCTGTCTTTTTTTTCCTTCAATATTCCCTTATAATCTTCTTCTCCCTAGCTTCCCTCTCCTTTTCCTTTTCCTTCTTCCTGCCCTTCCCCTTCCCCCTCTATTATTATTGCTGTTGTTATCATTTTTCACCAGTTATTAGTATTGCTTCCTCATGACTTCCTCTCTCTGACTATAAGTGCATATACTACAGGTCACAGCAACTATTCCCTAGGTCCTGTGGGCTGGCTCTCCATGTTGACCCAGAAGCTCTCTAATGCTTCTTTAACTACTTCCCATTCCAAATACCTTAGGATGAGAATCTCTAGTTTATCCATAGACCCTGTAAGTCATGAGGTAAGGGCTCAAATTGGTGGGCAATATCTGCTCTGACCATTAGAAATCCATCTCCAATATTCATATTTCCTTAACAGTTCCCAAAAGGGTACTACATAAATGTAAATTATTATCATAGTTGTACTAACTTCAGGGACTTATTCCTTCGATCTTGAATCCCCATCATATATTTATAAACATTCTCAGATTTCCCCAATTCTTTAAAAAAAAAAAAAGCAAGTTTCTTTGCCCTTTTTAACCTATTCATCTACCATCTTGTTTTCCTCCTCCAAATCAGCCATATTTCTTAGGGGAAAAGTAGTGTATACTGGATTCTCTACTTCCTTTCTCAACATTTTGCTACATGGACTCTGTTCACCCTACTAAACTACTATCTCAAAGGTCACCAACTAAGACATTTTTTCCTAGCTCTTCTTTTCTTCATTCTCAGACACACTTGTGCCTTCAGCTATCATATATAGCTCTAATCTTGACCTTTACCCTGAATGTCAGGTAACTACTTCAGACTACCTTTGAGACATCCTCATGAATGCTCCACTGGAGATCATGTTCACTGTGTCTAAGCCAAGCTCCTTTTCCCCACAACCTGCTTCCCCTGCTGACTTTCCCATTTCTATCCCTGGAACCAGAATTCACCCAGTACTTCATGGGGGAAACTTATTATTTTTAATTTTTCTCTATTACTATCTCCATAATCAGCTGTCAAATATTTTAGTACCCCCTCCACAATCTGCTTCACCTTCTTTCCCTCCTTTCTACTACAGTCTTAGCATAGAAGGAAGAAAAAATTTTAAGCAGTTACTCCAATCCAGGCACTATGCTAAGGGCTTTACAAATATTACCTCATCTGTTGCTCCTAACAACCTTGGGAGGTAGATAGCAATTGGCCCCATTTTAGAATTGACTAAAATGAGGCAGACAAAGGTGAAATGAATTGCCAAGGATCACACAGCCAGGAAGAGTCTGAGGCTGAATTCAAACTCAAAATTCTTGGCTCTATTCACTGTACCACCTACCTACCTCTAAAACCTCATTATAAACTACCTGGACTGTTTTGATGGCCCCATAAATTTATCTTCTTGCCTCTAGTCTATTACTTCCATGAAAATATCCTCCTTACTACTTCCAGATTAAGCTACTTTATGTACAGACATAATTTTATCTCCTCTTCTCGAAGGCTTGCAATTCAGTTCAACAAGCATTTATCAAGCCCCTAATATGTGTAAAATACATTACATAGGAAGAAAAAACAAAACAATCCCTTCCCCCACCCAGGAAACTTCTATTCTTTGGGGAGATACAATATGTACACAGATAAGTAAATACAAAGTACATTTGTATTTTCAGATGGAGAATAGCACTAACAATTGGAGTAGGGGAGAGAAATTGGAAAAACTTCAGGTAGGAGGTGGTTATGTGACTTGTTCCTAAAAGGAAGTCAAAATTTCCAAGAGACAAAAGTTGAGACAAGGAGCATTCCAAGCACTGAAGGCAACCTGTGTCCAATTACAGAAGTAGGAGATGGAATAACATACATAGGAAAAAACTGGAATTTTGTGGCATTTGAGGAAAATAAATTAGAGTTCAATTTTGAAGGATAGGCTGGAGACAAATTGAGGAAGGTTTTAAATTCCAAGCAAGTGAATACATAATTTTCCCTAGAGGCAATAGGGAACCACCGAAGACTCTTAAGCAGGGAATTTACATTGTCAGAGTTGGAAAAAATAGTGGCTGTTTGGAGAGGGAATGAATGTATGGGAAAGCCTTTATTAAGTACTTCCCTTGTGCCAAGCATTGTATCAAACAATGAGGATAAAAATACAGAAGCAAAAACACTCCCTTTCCTCATGGTGTATAAATTCTAATGGGGAAACAATCGAAATAGAGGAATAATAGCCAGAAAGGGGCATTTCGACCCAGGACAAGTTACCTACCAGGCTGGTGGTGAAGGGGGAGATAATAGGGAAGGTTGACAATACACCTTTCTAGAGAGGCAGAGTAAATTTGATTATGGTTCTAGAAATGTAGAGTAGGAGGGTGGGATTGGAGAGTATCAATCAGTGAGAAGACTTGGGAATAGAAAATTAAGTGAAACAGACCTTGAGTCTGCCTAAAATCAGGTCCAGGTGGGACAATCACTAGTCAGGACAGTGGGTCCTTAGGGCATAAATTTCACAGATGAAAAGGGTAAAAATATCTAAGGTATGGTCTCTGGTTCAGGAATCAAGGTACTCAGCAAGAAAGCAAGAGAAGAGTAAGTTAAGTGAACCATGGCTGACCAAAATAGTGGACAAATTGGAGAGGCAATGGTCTGGAGGCAGGGTGACTAATAAAGAGAATTTTGCGATGGTACAGGCAAGAGTTAAGGTCCTAATCTAGGATTTTGTTTAGTTGTTTTTCAGTCATCTCTGACTCTCCATGACCCCTTTTGGGGTTTTCTTGAAAAAGATACTGGGGTGGTTAGCCATTTCCATCTCCAGCTCATATTAAATATGAAGAAACTGGGGCAAACAGGGTTAAGTCACTTACCCTGGGTCATACAGCTAGTAAGTGTCTGAGGCAAGATTTTAACTCGAGAAGATGAGTCCTCCTGACTCCAGCCCCAGTGCTCTATCCATTGTGCTACCTAGCTGACCCATGTAAATGGAGAGAAGGGGATAAATGATGCAAAATATGCTGTGCAGGTAAAGTTGACCAAACCTGATGTGATAGGTACCATGATGAGCCCCCTGACACCCACCAGAAACATAACACAGACATAAATAAACTAAGTTCTCAGCTGGCTAGGTGGAACCTGGAGGGTAAACACAGGTTGACATGGGAATCACCTCTGATGACAACATTCCAATTAATTAGGTGAGATCATATGAACTAGTGGGAACACCCTGAGCTCTATAAAGCATAAATGTAGGGTGGGAACCTCTGATACTGGCTTCTGTGATCTGACAGAACCTGCTGCCATCCAGGAATCATAAGTTCATCATAACTAGGGAGATAAGGGAGAGGCAGGGAGTTTCATGCAATGATTATGTATCTTTGCAATAGTTTTGCTTGTTAAACATCTTTTCCCTCTCTACTGCACAAATAATCTTTTGTCTGGACATTAGGACCCCTGAATACACCTCTTGGGTTTTATGTTTAAACATTTTGCTTAGTTTTGGTGTAGTTTTTATTTTGAATGCCCCTTCAGCTGCAAGTCCTCATTACAATGGCCTTGGACTACTATAATTGGCATAGTCTGAATGATACATCACTTTGGTATCCTAGTTGTGAAAAGAGAGAAACATAGAGAAGGGTCAGATCCCTTGGCTGCCGAAGTTGGTGACAATGGGGTCATCATGATATCTATCAGAAGCTCTGGGGGAAAAAAAAGAAAAATCCTACCAGTGGGATAGAGAAGACTGCATTTCCAAGGGCTTCCAAAGCAGCAGCCTGATGGATGAGAAAGGGAGTGAAAGCAGTCCAGTCATTCTGGAAAGCTACTAAATTACTAAAGTAATACCTAAAAAGTCACTAAACCACACATGCCTTTTGGGCTGATAATATCACACTCTTAGACCTATGCTTCAAAGAGAACAAAGGAAAGGAAAACAACCCCTGCATGTGTGTGTGTGTGTGTGTGTGTGTAGCAGATGCTCTTTGTAACGTAGCAAAGAACTTGAAACCAAAGAGGTGCCCATCAACTAGGTCATGTCTGAACAAATTATAGTACGTGATCATAATGCAATATTAGTGTACCTCAAGAAATGATGAGTTAGTTTCATAAAAACCTGGAAAGATTTGCATGAACCAATGTAAAATGAAATGAGTGCAATTTGTGCAATAATAGCAACATTACAAATACAAACAGTTTTGAAATATTTAGGAACTCTGATATTATTAGCAACCCAAACTCTTGAAGACCAATGATGATGCATAGTACTCACTTCCAGCCCAAGGAAGGATAGATACAAGATGCAGAATGAGGCATCATTTTGGACATGCTCCCACATCTCTCTTACTGGTTCCCAGGGCTCACTTAAAACTGGCTTAGCCTATACTGAAGAACACAGACAAGACAAAGTTTAAGGCCCTGGGAAGGGAGGGAGGTTGTTTATAGGGTGACTGGAGCCAGTGAGAAAGGAGGAGAAAGGGGTTGCTCTATGGATCTGGATTCTCAGCATAAGGTGCTCAAAAAGTACATGGAAAGCCTCTGATGTCTCTGGTGTGGTATTTCTCTCCTTGATAATAGAAGAGAAAGAGTGGGGACACCTATATCCCTGCACATGGGTCTCCTGCCATCAAGTAGAAATCCTTATGATAGAGTTAGGGCCAGTGACCCTAAATCTACATGGCATTATTCACTGGCATTCTACCTGAGGTCAGGTGTGTACTAGTGATTATAAGGTGGGGTAAGGAGGGAGAATAAATATTCTTAGGCCTTCTGACACAAGTCAGTATCACAGTAACTAGGTAAAGAGAGAAATGCTCCTTAATCTAGGATCCTTAAAGTCATTACTACTAGTGGGAGAATGAGTTTGTGCCTGCTTTAGGGTAGGGAACTGGCCCTCAAAGTGCATCATGGATGTTGTTACTTTACAAATGAATTCATTATAAGTGTGAATTTGCTGGAGACTGAGAGGCTGAGCCAATGTAGTCCAAAGAGCTTTCAAACTGGACTATCCCATAGCCTGGCAAGATGGAAACCTTTGGGACTGTCTCCTTCATACCAGGTCACAAATACAAAAGAGTATAGGTTTCAAAAGGCAGTAAGAGAAATGTATTCCCTAATCTTGGAAATAAAAGGTTAGTGTGCTGGTTTCCACTAGCCAGTATAAAAGTTCATAAGGACATGGACAAGATTACAATGAAATGAGTAAGATGGTATAGCTCTTCTACATATCAATCTAGGAGAAAATGGGGGTGAAAGTTTAGAGTTCTATGGAGTGATCAACACTTTCTTCTCAATACCCATAGCAGAATAGTCAAGTTTTCTTACCCTTCTTCTGGAATGGCATACAGGATATATCCACATTCATTCCCCAAGAATAATCTGAACTCTCTCATGTACTGTCACAATAGAGATGATATCTAGAAAGGTTGCCACTTCCTATCATTCCTCCACCATTACATAGATGACATATTGGCCACTGGCCAACATGAACATTCCATGAGAACTTCATATAAAAATATAGTTAATCACATGCAGAACCAATAGTATGAAGAGTTCCTTGAAGGAAGGGACTATTTCCTTCTGCCCTTGTATTCCTGGTCCCTAGCACATAACAGGCACTTAATAAATGCTTGATTGATTGATTAATATGTTTCTTTATCACATGCTAATTCCCTCTACATCCACTCCATGTTAGGCAAAATAGACTGATTTCCATCTCCCTTACAAGATCTAATGAACAGCCAAATCTGTTAAATTCAGATTTCCAGTTAGAAAGGATCTTAAAGGCTATTAAGATTAATTTTATGGTGAAGAAACTGAGGCTAGCAAGTGTCTAAGGCAACAATGGGACTTGGGACTCCCTGACTCAAGTCCAACCCTTTATCCAGTGGGACATCTAACTGTTCTTGGGCATTCTCTGGATGTTCCCTATATGTCCAAAATTTCCAGGAACTAAATCTTGAGGATTAGTTCCTTGACCTCTAGAAGAAAGCACAATAACTGATTGATTTGCTCAGGATTTGAAGATCTCGTATGCCCCACTTCAGTATCCCATTGAGTTCAATTTCTAAGCTGGGCACAGGTTAGACTACTTTGAGCAAGGATGTAATCAAGAAACAGTTTGACATGCAATCAAATAAATTGTGCAGCAACCTTTGTCTCTGCCCTCCTATGATCATGCTGCCCCTATGAGCCTGGGAGTTTCTGTCCCTATTTCTCTGGGGGTTTGGGGTTTCAGCCACCACAGACCAAATCACCAGAAGCCTCTTGAAAACCAAGAGAAAGGGAACTGAAAGCATCCTATATGAATATTCTGGGGAAGGTGATTTCTAAAGCCAAGAACGGGATCATAAAAACCCATGGAAATGAGAATATTGCATCAAAATCTGTAGAAAAGTCAACAAGGATGAAAACCGAATAAAGGTTATTGAATTTTAAAATTAAGAGGTGGTCAGGCAAGTAGGTGGCACAGTGGATAGAATGCCTAGAATCAGGAAGAAGAGAGTTCAAAACCAAACTCAGTTATTTAATAGCTATATGACTTTGGGCACTTAAACACTGCCTGCCTCAGTTTCCTTATCTACAAAATGAGAATAATAATAGCATCTGCCTTCCCGGATTGTTGTGAGGATAAAGTGTGATAATATTTTAAGGTGTTTTACAAACCCTAAATCATTATACAATTGCAAGTTGCTTTTATTGAGTTTTTTGCTATTACTTGTTGGTAACTGTGGAGGGAATTGTTTTAGTTGAGCTCTGGGGCAAAAAATAGATTGCAGGGAGTGGGAGGCAACAAGGAAATAGAGTCAAATAGTGACCTACCCTGAGTAGATTATAAGTTCCTTGAAGGAAGGGACTATTTCCTTCTGCCCTTGTATTCCTGGTCCCTAGCACATAGCAGGCACTTAATAAATGCTTGATTGATTGATTAATATGTTTCTTTATCACATGCTGACTCCCTCTACATCCACTCTGCTTTAGGCAAATTAGAATGATTTCCATCTCTCTTCCACATTCTTCACTATCCTGTTTCCATGTTTTTACCCATGCTGTGTGCTCTTCCTCAAATCTATCTCTAGTATTTGAACTCAATCATCACTTAGGGAAAAGCTCAAATCCTCTCTCATGAAACCTTCCTTAACCTTCTCATCTTCTCCCTCCCCACCAACAACTGGCTATAATCTTTTCCCTCTGGAACCATTGATATCATTTGCTTTAGATCTCTCATACAGTGATCATACACCGTTTTATAGTTATCATGCATGTACTACAGTCACTCAACTAGATTATATAATCTATGTCTCTCTCCATCCCTTTGAAAGACTAGCACAGTACTCAGGTGTTTTATAAATGAAGTAGAAAAATCATGCCTGTTATTTTCTGATTGCAAGGCAAGTTTTCTCGCCACTCTCTTGGACCACTCACAGTAATGCTGACTCCATTCTTGTCCCAAGCTCAGGGTTTGCTTCCATACCTCCTCTCTGTATACCACCCTTTCCTGTAACTGGAGAGAGGTTCATTGTATCGAATGCTAGAGCTGGAGTCAGGAAAACCTGAGTTCAAATCCTGCTTCAGTCACTTACTAGCTATGTGATCCTGTGCAAGTAACAACCCCAGTTTGCTATCTGTAAAATGGAGACAACAACACCTACCTTCCAGGCTTGTGAAGATAAAATAAAATAATATTTGTAAAGTTCTTTGTGAATCTTAAGACACTATATAAATGCTAGTTATTATTCTGATTATCGTTTCCCTTGTGAAAACTATAGGAGTTCAGAAACAACTATTACCATGGTGATACTATTTTGGAATAAAGAGAGCACCAGACCACATGTACTCACTCTCACATAGACACTGAGAATGGCAAAACCCACCCTTCTCACGAGTTAACTTTCTCATATAATCTCTAAGGACCAAGACTTCCAGACACTCCTCCAGTCTCTCCTTGGTAGACATGGTTATGCTTTTTAATAACTGTGATTTTTTGAGATATATGGCAGTTATAAGTGATACGTGACTCCAATGTGGACTCCTAATGACCATAAACACATAAGAAATAACAGACAGCCTGTGCTTTTCTACTGCTTTGACTCATTCTGATCATTTGTCCAATAGGAAAACAACTTTAGTTCCTAACTGGACACATGTACTGACATCCACTCTTGAAATCTCCTGATTAGCAACTTGGACCCTTATTTAATTCCTGGTGCCAATTAGGAAACTCCTCCACATGAATTTGGTACTAAGAAATGATGCTGGAGAATTTCCCCTCCACTTCTGAATCAGATTTAAAATGTCCTTCCCATATCTGATGCCATTGCCTGATTCAACTAAGTCCACCAATTTTTCCACTCATACATGATTCTGAAGGTGTGCTTCCATCAAGACTTTACCACTATACACTTTTCTCTGATATGAATAACACTGGCCCTATGTGGCTGAACCTCTTTCTGTGATCTTCTAAAATGTATGCATATGTATGTTGCTTTTATTTTTGCCTTCTTGATACATCACATAGTAATAAGACTCATGCTTTTTCCAGGTTCCTGATCCTTGACCTTTGCTCTAATTCAAGTCAAGAGGACAATTAGAGCACTCTTCCTAAAAGATTTCTCCTGGACTACGCTACCACAACTAAATATCTCTTCCTGTATATATTAACTTCTCACATGCAGGAACTAGTCTTTACCAGCACAACATCTAACACTAGAAATGAAAGTATATGCTATCACCTCTTAATAAACTCAGGAGTACTTGGCAATTATATAGAGTCATGTATCCCTATTGACTGTGCATGGCTATCTCCCCTTTTTTAGTGTTCTCAGACTTTACCGTGCTTCCTCTTCAGAAAAAAAAATGTGGTCTCCTTCAGGTTATCTGAAAGATGAGTGAATGGATCAGCATAAAAAAAAATATGTTTTCAAAAAAATATACCCATTCTGCTCAAGTAAAGATGGTTGTACAGTTTATCACTAACAATAAAAAACTAAAAGGGGCTACTGATTTAGATGGGAATTAGACTGGACTAAATGCCCTCTAAGGTTCTTCTCAACTTTGAGGTTTTGTATGGCTATGGGCATGGCACTATTCTCCATTCAGAGATTGGAGTACTCTGGGACTTAGGGAGCCATAGATTAAAAGGAAAATCAGTTGATCAGGAAACAGAACAGTTTGAGAATGATAATATTTTAGATGTGGAGAAGTTGTGAACAATAAGAGGAAACTGTTTGGGAAACCAGGGGATTAACTTTTACTTGTGCTGGTAGAGGATGAAAAAAGAGGGCTGTAGAAAGACCAAGCAGACTGCTTGGGGAACCAGGGTAGGCATGGGTTGAACTGGATATCCTACACAGAAGGACCCAGAATTGAGGATCTCTAAGGCAGATATATCTAAATTGAAAAAAAACTGGAATTCTGTATTGTTGTAACACATTTAGAGTAATTTATTGCACAAAAGATCCTGTGCTGAGAAAATGCTGCCTTCAGTATTTTATGACAAAGCAGAACATGGCAAATAAGGAGAGGAATATGTCTGTCCTCAAGGCTCTAGGAACTAAAGGGATTTTGAATCCTTACCTGGAAAGAAAGAATGTGGAGAATGAGCAAGGCAGCTTTGATCATGTGCAGAGGAGATCCTTGTTCAAATACAGGCTGGTCAATGAGGTCCCTTCCAACTCTGAGATTTTGTGATTCTATAAAATCTCTGAGAGTAGCACCTCCATCACTCTCAAGAAATTATTATTCAATGCTCAGGAATCCCTTCCCAGTAACTACATCCTACAGACTAAGCTCCGAGACACTGAAAACAGCCACATTGTGGTCTTAGGAAAACCTGCTTGACAAACCTTAGAGTCCTATGAAAGATCCATGTAATTAACATTCATACAGAATAAAGAAGTAATGAAACTCAACAAAGCACCCAGGCCATGTGGCTTTCTGCATCACTTTGTTACATAAAAGTGGTCCAATTTCAACACAACTTTAAAAAATGATCCATTTAAACCCAGGGGAAGGTCTTTAAGGGTGCTCTTGTCCTGTCTTGTTCAACATGATTGTCAATGATTTTGATGAAAAAAATCATTACAAAATTTGCAGATGGAATGGAATGAGGAAAAATAGCTAATATATTAGATGAGAGAATCAGGATGCCATAGGATCTCTACATGCAACAGAAAAGGATGAATTAAATTACTTAGATAGAAAATTTACAAATTATTTACTCTGTCAGGTACTATGCTAAGTGCTACAGTTAGTGACAAAAATATAAGCAAGTAAGATTATCCCTGACCCCAAGAACCTTTTATACGTATGGGAAGGTAATACATAAAGGGGAGCTGGAGGTGAGGGATAAGGGTGATGGCCAGAGTAGAGGCAGTGTGATGAGGAGATGACCAGGAAGTTGTCCATGAAGGCCTGGTTTCTGGGGAGATAAGGCAACAAATTGCAATACATCTCACTCACTAATCTTTCATTCACCCTTTCACAATGAAAATATAGATTATCACCTTATCAGATTATTAACAATAAGAACTGGGTGACCAAGGGGAAGAACTGAATGTTGTTGGGTAAAGAAGAGGAGGAGATGAGACCTTACTGTAAGCAACACAGAGGATAAATATATGGGAACAAATATGAAGTCCACCTGTTTGGTTCAAAAAATCAACTGTAAATGTAGAAGATCAGTGAGCCGTGGCTTAACAAGATCATAGGGAAAAGACTCGAGAATTTTGGCGAACAATCACCTCTACCTTAGTCATGACCTCAGGCTGAGTTAATATAATACAAAATGAAGGAGGTGAGAGTCCTGCTGCCCTGTACCCTGATCAGACACCTCCTAGAATTGTATGTTCAGCTCTGGGCAGCACATTTTAAGGGGTACATTTAGTTGACAAAATGAAGCATGTTTCCAAACAAGGAAAGCAGTAGGATAAAGCATCTAGAGCTATGTTCTATGAGGAAGGATAAAGGAATTCATTGTGTCTTTTCTTGAAGAAATTTAGTTGGATTGTCTAATTCCTTTAAATTCTTGAGAGTCTTATGGAAGTGGAAGCAATCTTATTATATGTGGCTCAAGAAAGCAGGAGTCTTCCAAGAAGTAAGGGTTAGAGATGGACCTTTCCAGTTAAATCTTAAGAGGTATTTCCTGACAGCCCCATAGATTTCCTCTTAGGTTAGAGACCTCCCTACCACTGGAAATGTTCAGACAGAAACTAGAGAAACACCCATAAGCAGTTCAGTGGATGGAATCCTGCATGAGATAGGAAATTAGGGGAGGTGAAATCCTCCCAATCCTAAAATTCTCTGAATATAATGAATGCATACAGAATCTAAAATTTAAGACATTAGTATTAGAATCTGCTCTATACAAGATTTGATCAGGGTCCAACCTTTTCCCCTCCCCAAGGCACTGAAGATAGAATTCTATTCAAAAAGAAAAGTACAATTTGCATTTTAGAAACATTTGTTTGGTGAATTCTGTTTACTTTCACACACATACTCATTAATCTGTACTTTCACATGTGGGAAGGTGAATGGAAGAAAGAGGTGTGAACTTTATTGCAATATGCTGCATCAGGATGTCTCCATTCCCACCACTAAAGGTTGGTCCATCCTTACCTCTCATTTCTGGATGTGTTGCAACAGTAATATCTGCATTGCTACCTTCCTTGGTCTTGCATAGAGAGCTATGATTCAGCCCATTGCAAGAATATAGGACAGAAAAAGAAGAAGAAATCCATCCCCTACCCAGCTGTGTCTCCTCTCCATCATCTAACAACCTAGCAACTGGGCCTGTGCAGAAGGGAGAACACATTATAAAAACAGAAACCAGGCTGAAGCAACCTTTGTCCAGAAAGACCAGGACATCTGGAAATTCAGAGACCAGTGTCTCAGCAGTTTTAGTCCTTAGATTCCCTCATCCCATTTGGGGATGTTTTGTGGAAGAGAAAGGGACCACTAAATTGGGCAAAATGAACTGTTTGTAGAGACTTCCTTAGTCCCTAAGGCATCCCTAGGAGGAGCTCTTGATGGCCATTTGGTTGATCAGTGACAATGACATCACATTCCCCAGTCATGTCATTTCTTTCCCCTAGGTTTGTCAAATTCACATCTTCTCCTGAATGTTTGAGTGTAAGTAGGGATACACTCCCCAGCCATATCATGAAGCCATTTGGGGATGATATTAGCCCCAAGGTCCCTGAGAAGTATCATACCATTTGATATTTGTATGGCACTTGAGACATTGCAGATCTCCAGGGGATCTGTGAATTTGGATGGGGAAAAAAGTAGATCTTTATTTTCCCTAACCTTTGATTTCCTTTGTAATCCTATGTATTTCATTTTATGCCTTTAAAAAAATTCTGAGAAGAGGTTCATAGACTTCCCCAGACTGCCAAAGGGACCATATCACAACACAGGTTAAGAATTCCAGCTTCAATCTATTATCTGCTTTGAACCACATACCTTTTTTTATTTACATGATAGGTAGGGAAACAACTCCACAGATGGGAAATTTCTCATTCCATATCACATAACTAGTCAGTGTGGAAGTGGAATCCAGGTTTCCTGAATCCCAGCATTAGGCTACAATCACCATACCACACCCTCCCTCTCATATAAATCTGCAGGCCTGGGCTTTCTAAATGATTCCTCCACTGAAATGCCCTCCCTCTACCCCACACAGTCCTTCTGCTGTTTATATTTTGTTTCGTCCTCCCTCTCCAAACTCTTGATTCAGAGGTTGCTCCTAATAAATCTTAGATAATGATTCAGCAATTGGTTGTAGGATTGTAGACGTTTCAAAGGCTCATACATTAATGACACTTCCCCAAGCTAACACAATATTGCTCATGAAAGAATCCAAACTCTCCTTCAAATACTAGCTCAAATTTCTATTCCTGCAGGAAAGTTTCCCTGATTCCTGCTGTGCAGAAGTGATCCTTCACTCTTCTGAACTCTCAAAATGTTATGTTAATTTCTTTCTCATTTATTTTATTCTACCTTATGTTCTCATTATTTGTGTCTCTCCAACTAGATTGGAAGCTATCCGGGCAGGAGGACTGGGGGAGGTATTGTGGCCTATTCATACCTTTATTCACCCCAGCACCTATCATAGAGCTTAGCACATAGCATTCACTAGTAGTCTAATCTCAAGAGGAGGTTAAATTGGAAAAGTAGGGTGGAGCTGGATCCTATAAGCATCTATCAGTCTGTGCAATTGCACTTAATCTAGGCAATGGCAAGCTAGTGCAGGTACTGGAGGGATAGATCAGAGGGAGAAGAGACAAGGGGTATAGAGACCAACTGAGAAACTTTTGCAAGATTCTATTGACATGAGATTTTAGACCAGAGGGGTAGCCATAGGAACAAAAAGACCAGATAATTGCAAGAAAGTAAGAGGAATATTTGGAAGCCTCAGTGGACCTTATTTATATTTATAATTGTATCTTCCTCTTTTATTTCCCTGCTTTGGTTTAGTGCTTTCTCATAGAGTAGGCAATTAAAAAGGTTACTGAATTGGGGAGATTCATAAGACTCAGGATGGGACTTAGTGATTGCTATGCCATCACCAGAGAGTGAGAGCACATCATAATTTCCACCACTACAGGACTAATGAGGCCCCATGGAAATTCTGCTCCCTCTACCCATAGGCTCCTCTGTTTGAGCAGAAAATTATCACCCAGGGGCACCTTTTTGCAATCCAATTAAGTTAACTCAGAGGAAGAATGTTTGGTTTCTCCTGAGTGATTGTAACTAGGAGCTAAGCCCAACAGCCCTTCTATACAAATGTGTCCCAGGATAGCCAAAGTCCCCCCAGTAGAAAGAATGGAGACTTCTAATTAACATCAGTTTAAAAAATCATAGAGCTCCATGAAAACATGAAATGTGATCTTCAAGTTAATACCACATGGATTTAGGGTAGGTAGGACTTTCAAGCAGTGGATAGAGTGCTGGACCTACAAAGATGAGTTCAAATCCAGCCTCAGATACTTACTAGATGTGTAACCCTGGGAAAGCCATTTAACCCCCATCTTCCTCAGTTTCCTCATTTCTGTTTTAGAAATAGGAATAACAATAGCATCTACCTCCCAGGGTTTTTGTGAGGACCAAATGAGCTGACATAAGTAAAGCACTTTGAAAATCTTAAATTCCCATAGAAAAGGCAACCATTGTAATTATTAGGATATGCCATCAGGTTATATGCCTTCTGGAGATTCTTTACTTTGTGTTTAATAATTGTGATTCTCATTATTACTGGCCTTCATGACTCCTTAATGGTCAAAATCTGTCACTGTGGCTTTCCCTTCCCTGGCTTCCATCTACTTGGTCCATCTTTTAAGTTGTCTCTTTTGAACTGACATTTTCTTTCCCCCAAGCAGCTTGGATATACTTCTGACAAGCATCATGTGGGACTTACAAACAAAGTCTATTAGTTGCATACATTTAAATAGCATAGTTTAAGTCCTCCCACCACTGCACAGGTCATAAACTAAGCCCTATTCTGATTAATGGCATCACCAGTTTGCCTACTTGTGGCCAAAATGAAATGGAGAACACTTAGTCAAATTCCACATGGAACTTGAATACCATTGATGATGAGCAAGAAGGAATGGAAGGAGACACACGACTTTACACAAACACCACCAATTCCATCTGATGACAATTTAAATGAATGTGTATAATATACATGTAATAGCTTACTAGTTTTTTCTGCATTCCTTTCCATTTCTAATTTATCTATTCACCTATGTATTTGTATAAATATGTTCCCAACAATATAGTCACTAGTAAGTGCATTCACTGTTCTGCAAAACACTTAGAATCTCAGAGACTGAATGGACCTCAAAGATTACCTAGTCAGGGAATCTTAGTCTTTTTTGTGTCAAGAACTCCTTTGATAGTCTGGTAAAGTCTATGGACCCATTCTCCGAATAATGTATTTAAATTCAAAATATAAAGTACATAAGATGAAAACCAACTATGTCAAAATATAGTTATCAACATGTGTTTTTTTTTAAGTTCAGCTACCCCAAGTCCTGAGTCTGATCTATGCCTAAAGTTCAATCTCTTATATAATATTTCTAACAACCTCTTCTCTCAACTAACCCAGCAATTACCCTATGTCAGACCCTCGTTGTCTCTTGTTTTGATTATTGCAATAATCTTCTGATTGGACTTCCTTCCTCAAGCCTCTTCCATCCTATACATACAACTGCCAAAATAATATTCCCAAAGTATAGTTCTGACCATGTCATTACCCTATTCTATAAACTGCTATAGCTCCCTATTATATTACTGTTAGGATCAGGTATGCTAGCATTTAAAGACCTTCACAATCTAGTTCCACCCTATCCTTTCCAGCTTATTTTTACTATACTTTTATCTAAGCAAACTCACTTTGTGAAAGATGCTTCATCTCCCATCTTATCCCTTTGTACAGGCTCTCCCCCAAGTCTGCAATATGCTCTTGTCTCATGCCTGCCTATTATAATCTATGGTTTCTTTCAAAGCTCAGCTCAAGTAATACTCTTATATAAGGCCTTTTCTGATTCTCCAGCTTCTAGTGCCCTCCCCCAGCTTACTTTGTATTTATAAAGCATATTTTTTTATCTACCCAAATATGTACATGTTATACATATAGTCTCCCTGATATAAGGAAGTTCCTTCAGGGAAGACACTTATTTCATCTTTGTGGTCCTATTATGGACAGAGTGTCTGGTACTCAGTAGTGCTCAATAAATGCTTATTGATTGATTCAAGAGGTCTGCTAGAAGGCCTCTTGTGGTAGGGAACTCAGTGCTCTTGAAACAACTCATTCTACCTTTGGACAGCTCCATTTTCTAGGAAGCTTCACCTTACATCACAATACCATCTTTCTCTCTGCAACATCTAAGTCTTGTTCCTGGTTGTGGCCTCTTGTACAACACAGAATAAGTCTTGGGCCCCACAACACCCCTCAAAAGTATGAAGAAGACTCAATCATACTATACCAAGCCTTCTCTCCTCTTAAAAATTCTCAGATAAAAATTGCCAGTTCTTTAAAATGAAAACAACATAGCATGGCTTCTGGTCCTCTTGACATCCTCATTACTATATTCTGGATGGACTGTAGCTTGCAAATTTCCTTCCAAAGATGTGGCAATTTGGGAGGTGGAGCCAAGATGGTGGAGTAAAAGCAGGGACTCACCTGAGTTCTCCCCCAAACAACTCCAACTATCTCTAAAAAGGACTCTAAACAAAGTCTAGAGCAGCAGAACCCAGGACAAGATAGAGTGAAACAAATTCCAGCCCAAGACAACTTGGAAGTTTGGCATGGAAGTTCTGTTGCACCAGAGTAAGAAAACAGTGTAGTCCAGTGCAGTCCACATGGGCCCCAGAAAACCTGGAGCAGGTCTCAAAATAACTGAATTACTAGTTGCAATGGAAATTTCTAGACTATCAGCCCACAGACTCCAAAGACAACTTAGAAGGTCAGCAGAGAAGGCCTGTCACACCTGGATGAGAGTGGAAGGAAGTCCCGTGCAGGCAGCACCAGCAGCCACAGTCACAGCAAACAAGGAACAGGCCTTGGGAGTGACTGAATCAGCAGTGGCAATGGCAATGGAAGTGGCAGCAGCTGCTTCCAGAGATCTCAGCCCACAGATAGTAAGGTGGTCAAACTACTACTCAAAAGGAGATTACAGGGGTCTTTTGCAAGCACTGAGACAGAACTCTGTTGCTTTGCCCAGACTCAGATCCAGATCATAGTCCTGTGCAGCAGTCCCAGGGTAATGAGGAGCACTAGCATATCAGAGCTTATAGCCACAGTGGAGGGGGGATCCTTTTCACAGTTACAGGGGAGAAAAGTGTGCTTGTGGTCACTCATGGACAAGAGCACAGGCCAGGAGAGTAGTAAACATGACTCCTTAGATCATACCAACTTGGAAGAACTGAAAACTTACAGATCCCTAAAAGTATTTCTGAAAACAGTAACACCAAACCCCTGAAACTTGGAACAATGTGCCTTCCACCCTGGAAGTAGAGTCTTACTTTAACAAACAGTTAAAAGGTAAGTAATAAACTGGAAAAAATGAGCAAACAGAAAAAACTCTGACTATAGAAAGTTACTATGGAGACAAGGAAGATCAAAACACATGCTCAGAAGGAGACAAAAAAGTCAAAGTTCCTACATCCAAAGCCTCCGAGAAAAATATGAACTGGTTTCAAGCCATGGAAGATCTCAAAAAAGATTTTGGTGGAAAAAAAGTAAGAGAGGGAGAGGAAAAATTTGGAAAAGAAATGAGAGAGATGCAAGAAAATCATGAAAAACAAGTCAATAGTTTGACAAAGGAGACAAAAAAAATTCTGAAGAAAATAACACCTTAAAAAACAGACTAAGCCAAAAAGAGGTACAAAAAGCCAATGAAGAGAAGAATGCCTTAAAAGACAGAATTGGCCAAATGGAAAGGGAGGTCCAAAAGTTGATTTAAGAAAATAATTCTTTAAAAATTAGAATTGAGCAAATGAAAACTAATGACTTTATGAGAAATCAAGAAACAATAAAACAAAACCAAAAGAATGAAAAAGTAGAAAACAATGTGAAATATCTCATTGGAAAAAAAACAACTGGAAAATAGATCAAGGAGAGATAATTTTAAAATTATTGAACTACCTGAAAGCCATGATATAAAAAGAGTCTAGGCATCATCTTTCAAGAAGTTATTATGGAAGTCTGCCCTGATATTCTAGGACCAGAAGGTAAAATATAAATTGAAAGAATCCACTGATCACCTCCTGAAAGAGATCCCAAAATGAAAACTACCAGGAATATTATAGCCAAATTCCAAAGTTCTCCAGTCAAGATGAAAATCTTGAAGCAGGTAGAAAGAAACAGTTCAAGTATAATGGAGTCACAGTCAGGATAACACAAAATTTAATAGCTTCTACATTAAAAGAACTGAAAGACTTGGAATTGATATTCTAAATGACAAAGGAGCTAGGATTACAACCAAGAATCATTTATAAATGATAAAAATCATCAGTAAAACTAAGTGTAATCCTTCAGTGGAAAATGGATATTCAATGAAATAAAGGACTTTCAAGCATTCTTGATGAAAAGATCAGAGTTGAATAGAAAGTTTGACTTGCAAATACAGGACTTAAGAGAAGCAAAAAAAGGTAAACCGAAAAGGGAAATCATAAGGGACTTAATAATGTTAAACTATTTATATTCCTACATGGAAAGATGATATTTGTAACTCATAAGACCATTCTCATTGTTAAGAAAGTTAGAAGGAGTACATATACGCAAAGGGCACAGGTGCGAGTTCAATATGAAGGGATGATATCTGAAAAATAAAATGTAAAAGTGAGAGATTAATGTACTGGGAGAAAGGGAAAGGGAGAGGTAGAATGGAGTCAAGTACTTCACATAAAAGTGGCAAAAAACAGTTTTACAGTAGAGGGGAAGAGGGGAAATGGAATGGAGAGTGAGTGAACTTTACTCTCAGAATTGGCTCAAAGGGGGAATAACATACACACTCAATTAAGTATTGAAATATGCCTTACCCTATAGAAAAGTAGGAGGAGAGGGGGACTGGGAGTGGGGGGGGGTGATAGAAGGTAAGGCAGATTGGGGAGGGAAGAGTGGAATAGTCAGATGCAAAATACTTGTGAGGAGGGGAAGGATGGAAAAAAGAGAGAGACTACAATAAACAGGGCAGAGAAATAGAATGGATGGAAATACAGTCAGCAATAGTTATTGTGAAAAAAATTTTGAAGCAAGTTTCTCTGATAAAGGTCTCATTTCTCAAACATATAGAAAACTGAGTCAAATTTATAAAAATAAGAGCAATTCTCCAATTGATGAATGATCAAAAGACATGATAACTTTTCAGATGAAGTAATCAAAACTATAGTTATATGAAAAAATACTTTCACTATTGATTGGAGTTCTAATTAAAACAATTCTTAGGTACTACTTCATACCTATTAGATTAGCTAAGGGGGCAGAAATGATAAATGACAAATGTTGGAGGGGATGTGGGAAAAATAAGACATTAATACACTGTTGGTAGAATTGTGAACTGATTCAAATATTCTGTAGAGTAGTGCTTCTTAAATTGTGGGTCACAACCGCATATGGGTTTTCATAACTAAATATGAGGGTTTTTAAGAATTTGACAACAGTAAAAGGTTTCTGAAAATGCACAACCAAAATTAATTCAAAATCCGATGTATAATGAATCCAAGATGTTTCTGACAGTGCTTGCCCATGTTGCATTGCACAACTTCACTGCAGCCTTGGTTCTGAACATATAACATGTGCACTTTGCACTGCACATGCATCATGCCACACAACACCAAGGAACACTGCTGGAAACAATTTGTCTCAGATTCAAGATTATTCTTTGTTATAAACTGTAGCATTACTACTGTACGTACAAAAATGTTAAATAAATTTTGGGTTTGGATTAAAACAGAATTTCAAACAATTTCTGAAATGGCCCTAAGCATACATCTTCCATTTTGTACTATGTATTTATACAAAATGGTGTTGTCAGCATTGACAATTATAAAATAAAAATATCAATCAATTCTGAAAAACATTAGAGATACTTTATGTCCTACAATATCATATATTTCACCATTTAATTCTTTATGTAAAAATAAATAAGTATATTCATCTCATTATATGCAAATTTGCTTTTGTCTTTAATAAATGGTAATATTATATGTATACCAAAGAATTGTTTTGAAATTGACTTCTTTATGATATTTGATTGCATACCTATTTTATATACCTATATACTTAGAGTCACACAAAAATTTCTTGGGCAAAAAGGGGTTAAGAGTGGAAAAAGTTTAAGCCCTGTTATAGAGCAATTTGGAACTATGCCCAAAGGGCTATAAAATCATGCATACCCTTTGACCTAGCAATGCCACTACTAGGGCTATATCCCAAAAGACATTAAAAAAAGGAAAAGGAGCTATATGTACAAAAAATATTTATAGCAGCTATTTTCAGGGGCAAAGACTTAGAAATTGAGTGATATCCATTAATTGGGGAATGGTTGAGCAAAGTATGGTATGTGGTTATAATGGAATACTATTGTACTATAAGAAATAATGAGCAGGATGCTCCCAGAAAAAACCTGGAAAGACTTGCATGGGTTGATGCAAAGTGAAATGTACTTGTACAAAGCGACAGCAATATTATAATATGATCATCTGTGAATAAATTAGGTGGTCTCAGCAATATAATCATCCAAGACAACTCTGAAGGACTTATTATGAAAAATGCTATCCATCCCCAGAGAAAGAACTGATGGTGTCTGAATACAGATTGAAACACACTTTCTTTTAACTTTCTTTATTTTTCTTGATTTTTGTATATTTTTTTTACAATATGACTATTACAGATATGTTTTGACTACACATGTATAACCTAAATCAAATTGCTTGCACTCTCAATGGAGTGGGGGAGGGAGGAAAGGAGAGTATTTGGAACTCCATGTTCTGAAAACAAATGTTAAAAAATTGCTTTTAAATGCAACTGAACAAAAATAAAGTACTAAATAAATAAGGAAAAAAAGATGTGGCACTTTGAATTAAACGTACTTCTAATGTATTCTGACCAGGGACAAGCACATCTGGACAAACACATATCTTGATATAAACATTGTTCCTTTCTCAAGGAAGCATTAAGCTCACATTATCACAACATATTAAGTCTGCTGTCCACCAGAACCCCCAGCACTATTTTCCATCCATGTGCTTCCTGCCTTCTTGTATTTGGTGTTTTGTTAAGGCTAAGGCTTTACGTTTATCTCTATTCAGTTTCTTTTTATCAGGTACAGCTCATTTCTCTAGCACGTCCAGTACATAAATGTGTGGCTCAGCTGGGCTACATGAGTGACCTGGAGGCACTGGTTCTGTCCTCCAGCTGCTCAAAGCTACAGGACCAGAAGGAACAGAGAACAGGTGAAGCTTCAAAATACAGACTTAAGCTGCTGGGAAGTAGCTTGAAGTTCAGGTAGTGCTGACTCCTTACTGTTCCCTACATTTTGACTCCCTAAACCTAGAGAACCCCTCTTTGCTTGGTAATGGTTCTCTTAACACCTCAGCCCTTCTAGCCCATCTCACATCCTCCATAAAAACCCATCTGACCTGGTCTTTGGATTCAATATTCTTCACTCATCTCTTCAGCCTGACCTCCTTCCTAAGCTACAAATTATCTTTCCCTCTCTCTGATGTCCTTAAGTACTAGTATATTTGAACCTTCCTTCTGGAAGGCCATAAAATGGTTCTCTAAATTTCCAAAATAGATGATCTCATATAGCTGCAATGGTAGGCTGTCATACTGCTAGGGACCAGACAGTGCCAACAACAACTATCTCAGATGTCTGATAAATTAGTCATACTAGAGAAAACATTTGAGACCTTGAAATACCATAATTCTTTGCTCAGTCATTACTTGAAATAGGGTGGCCCTGGACCCAGGTAGCAGAGATTACTCTATCTTCATCCAGGGATAAGGATACCTCATGATTTGCTATTCACCCTGAATTTATTTTCTTAAGTCAAGCATTTATTATGCACTTAGTATATACCAGGTATTTATTTGTATGTGTGTTTCCAGGTATTTATTAACAGCTGCTAAGTGCTCATCTTAGGGCATGCAAAGACAAAAATGACAAAGTCCCTGCCCCATGGAGCTTACATTACATTGGAAGTTGAAAGTTGTTAGACTAGGATCTGGACCACCCAATCCTAGTTGGGACTAGAGTTCAAGTACAATGAGAAAGCAATCTGCTTTCAAGAGATGAACATTTTGTCTTTTTTTAACTCCATTTCTATGCTTACTTTTTCTCACTCTCCATCCTATCTATGTCCCACTGCCTTCAGACCCTTAAGGTCAATCTTTCAGGGTCTCAATTATTATTGGCCTTGGTTATGCTAGTTACAGTGGCATTTGCCAACTTTGCTCCAGGCCCAGAGACATCCCAGTTGGTAGTTCATTGCAAGTTCTTGATTGAAAAGACCAAGGCCCTATAGAAGGAAAGAAATATTGTGAACATAAACATGACCTTTCTTTCCCTCTTTCCCAGTAGTACTAGAGACCAGTTTTCCAGCAAGTCAAGTCCCATCAATATATAGGGTTCAGGGAAAATCAGTCTGTACAATGCTCATATTGAAAAACACATGGCTTGCCACAACTGTATTTCCTACCCTGCCATAGGTGCTATCCACTTCCTACAGCAGGACACTTTAATTTTAGAACTCTATAAAAAAGGCATGGCTGAGAACAGTCCCCTCGTATGGCAGATAGTGCCCCCTATTAGGTTATTCAATTGTATAACCTTGTTCCAAGAGTCCCAGTCTAGATATCTTCATTGACCAGGCCAGAGATAGTGTTCCTGTGGGAGGTGTCGGAGAAGAACTGAACAGAGGAGTCTATCGGGCCCTCCATTTTCCCTGCTGGAAGACTGCTTTTTGGACTTTTATAACAACCTCATAAATTTTATAGCTGCCTCAAGTCTCCAAACCATCTGCCACACTACTACCAAAGGTATTTTCCAAAAGCAAAGGTTCTAACCATATTACTCCTCTACTCACAAAAACTAATGTGGCTCCCTATTGTACCTACAAAAACATACAAAGTCCTGTTTGCTCATGAAAACGCTTAACAATATGGCTTCAGCCTCTCCAGGTTTGTTACACTTTCCTCCCTTGCTCTTAAGGCAACAATTCAATCAAAATGATGGTCTTGCTGCTCCTTACCGTGGAATTCTGTCTCCTATCTCTGTGCCTTTGTACCAACTGTCCCATACCCCTATGCCTGAAATGTTCTCCATCCTCCTCTCCACTTTTTAGAATCCCTCATCCTCATCAAAGATCAGTTCTAATGCTACCTTCTATATGAGACCTAACTACTAGTGCCCCTCCCTCAATTACTTTTAATTCACCTTGTATATGCTTAGTAGACTCTTATATGTTGTTTCCACTGATAGAATGTAAAAGCCTTGAGCACAGGGAGAGTTTCATTTTTGTCTTTGTATCCTCAGTGCCTAGCACACTTCCTGGCACATAACAGATATTCAATAAATGCTTAGTGATCAATTGGAACCCTGGGGCTATATGTCAAAAAAATGGAGACCTGAATCTCTGTCATGACTCCATATACAATCACTCTCTGATATCAGGATCTCCTGCATTTGATATCCAATCTGATGGACTAATTGACAGGGCCAGTAATATTCACTAAATTGAATATCTATGGGGCATGCTGCTTCACCCTGATTCAAAATGGGAATCATTAGAAGTCAACTTTCTGAGCATGGCAAAACTTGAAAAAATACTATTGAATGTATGTATGTATCATTTGGGTTGTATGACACCTCAGAAGTTTATCAGAGGTTTTCAAAACCTCGTCCAAAACCTATTGTATTTAAGGGGTAGTAGCTGATCTTGATGATATCTTCATACTGCCATAACCCTCTACAGCACATGAAATGGGTAGGTGCCACCTTAGAGTCCTTATGCCAGCACCAATTTGTTCATTTGGGTTTGTAAAAATTGAATAAAAGCTCTTTGGGGAGAGGAGCCAAGATGTTAGTGTAAAAGCAAGAACCTGCTTGAGATCCCACTCCAACAACCTCCAATACCTGTAAAATATGACTGTACACAAATTTTAGAGCTACAGAACCCACAAAATGACAGAGAGAAACAAATCTCTTGCTGAAGGTAACCTGGGAGGCCAACAGAAAGGGTTTATTGCACCAGGCTGGAAGCCAAACACAGTCCCATGTGAGTCACTCGGGCCCAGACCAGTGGCACAGACCAGCCAGAGCAGACTTCAGGAGAATTAATCACTGGCAGCTGTGACAGTTTCCAGACTTCTTAATCCATAAATGCCAAAGAGAAAGTAAAAGGTCAGTGGGGGACCCTGTTGATTCTGGGTGAGAGAAGAGCTCAGTTCAGCCCTTGCCCCCAGTACAGTGGAGGTAATGGAGGCTGCAACTACTACTGCTGCTGCTGTTTCCAGCTCCAGGCCTACAGATTGTAGAGGGACCAAGTGACTGTCCAGAAGGCATTTGGCAGGAATATCTCTACTGACACTGAGGCAGGATTCTCCTGCGTTGCCCTGCTTGGATCTGGGTCACGGTCTTGGGAGGTGGTCCTGGATTGAGGAACACTGGTATGGCAGAGCTTGTTGAGGCTGTGGAGAGAAAGTCCTCCTCACAGTTCTGAAACAAGTAACTGGAAAAAAACTCTGACAACAGCTGTGCAAAGCACCAGAAATTTGGGACACAGCACTTTCCACTCTGGAAGCAAAGTCCTACCATGGCAAAGAGCTCAAAAGTGAAGTAATTGACTGGCAAGATGAGCCAACAGACAAAGTGCAATCAGACTACAGAATCCTTTTTGGGGGGACAAAGAAGATCAAAACATAGAACCAGAAGAATACAAAAAAGTCAAAGCTCCTGCATCAAAAGCCTCCAAGGAAAACTGTGACCTGGTCACAGGCCATGGAGGAGCTCAAGAAGGATTTTGAAAAACAAGTGAGAGAAGTAGAAAAAAATGGGAAGAGAAATGAGAATGGTGCTAGAAAATCATGAAAAACCAGTCAACAGACTGAATGAAGAAAATAACATCTTAAAAAATAGACAAATTCAAATGGAAAAAGAGGCCCAAAAAGCCAATGAGGAGAAGAATGCCTTAAAAAGCCAAATTTGCCAGATGGAAAAGGAATTTCAAAAGCTCACTGAAGAGAATAATTCCTTCAAAATTAGATTGGAGGAAATGGAAGCTAATGGCTTTATGTGAAATCAAGATACTATGAAACAGTTCCAAACAAATGAAAAAAATAGGAGGCAATGTGAAATATCTCGTTGGAAATACCACTGACCTGGAAAATAGATCCAGGAGAGAGCATTTAAAAATTATTGGACTACCTAAAAGCCATGATCAAAGAAAGAACCCAGACATCATCTTTTAATAAATTCTCAAGAAAAATTGCCCTGATATTCTAGAACCAGGGGGCAAAATAGAAATTGAGAGAATTCACCAATCACCTCTTAGAAAAGATCCCAAAAAGAAAACTCCTAGGAATATTATAGTCAGATTCCAGAGTTTCCAAGTCAAAGAGAAAATATTACAAGCAGTCAGAAAGAAAAAAAATTTGAGTAGTGTGGAAACCCAATCAGGATAACACAAGATCTAGCAGCTTCTATGTTAAGGGATTGAAGGGCTTGGAATATGATATTCTGGAGGTCAAAGGAGCTAGGATGAAAGCCACAAATCACCTACCCAGCAAAACTGAGTATAATATTTCAGGGATAAATATGGATATTCAATGAAATAAATGACTTTCAAGCATTCTTGATGAAAAGAACAGAGCTGAACAGAAAATTTGACTTTTGAATACAAGAAGCATGAGAAGGTAAAGAAAAAGAAATCCTAAGGAACTCATTAAAGTTGAACTATTTACATTCCTACATGGAAAAATGATAATTGTAATTCATGAAACTTTTCTCAGTGTAAGGATAGTTGAAGGGAATATATATATGTATGTATGTATATGTATGTATGTATAGGGGGCATATGTGTGTACATACATATATAGACAGAGGGCACAGGATAAGTTGAATATGAAGGGATGGTATCTAAAAATAAAATTAAGAGGTGAGAGAGGAACATATTGGGAGGAGATAGGGAGAGATAGAATAGGATAAATTATCTCACATAAAAGAGGCAAGAGAAAATTGTTACAATGGAGGGGAAGAACAGAAAGGCGAAAGGGAATGAGTCAACCTTACTTTCATTGGATTTGGCTTAAAGAGGGAATAACATACACAGTCAATTGGGTATTTTACCCTACAGGAAAGTAGGGGGAAAGGAGATAAGAGTAGGGATGATAGAAGGGAGGACAGATTGGGGGAGAGGGTAGTTAGAAGCAAACATTTTTGAAAAGGGACAGAGTCAAAGGAGAAAATAGAATAAAAGGGAGGTGGGATAGGATGGAGGGAAATATAGTCTTCCAGAATATAACTACTGTGGAAATGTTTTGCATAACTACACATGTACAACCTATATTGAATTGCTTATCCTCCCAGTGGGGGTGGGTGAGGAGGGAAGAAGGAAAACAATTTGGAAATCAAAGTTTTAAAAAACAAATGTTAAAAAGTTTTTTTTACATGCAACTGGGAAATAAGATATACAAGCAATGGGGTATAGAAATCCATCTTTCCCTATAAGAAAGTAAGGGGAACTGGGGGAGGACATAAGAGAGAACAGATTGGGGGAAGGGGTATTCAGTATGCTTGCTATTTTGGGGTGGGAGTAGGGGAGAGATGGAGAGAAAATTTGTAACTCAAAATCTTGTAGAAATGAATGTTGAAAACTAAGAAATAAATAAATTTATATTTTTTAATTAAGAAAATAATAAGGAAATATAATTCATGGAGTATATAGTAAGTTGGCACAAGTCCATGTAAGATAAAGGTCACTGCACACAGCAGGGACCCCCAGCTCCACAAAGGACCTATTATGATTCCTCTGCTTTTGGGGATATGAAAGTCACTTTCTCCCTGGATTCTCTACCTGACAGTACAATTCAGCAATATGTTAAAAAAAAAAAACTCCAAGCTTTTCAGTGGACATAGGGGGCAGAGGGTTCATTTAACAACCTGAAGAACTAACTCACCTTAACCTCTATTGTTATGTTTAGATTCACTAAAACAAAATGGAAAATATATATATATATATATATATATATATATATATATATA
>NW_027185771.1:31947657-31973958 GCF_028583685.1 Petaurus breviceps papuanus
ATAATTTCAACATAATTTTGGCCAGTATGTCATGATGTGAAATTTGTGTTCAGAACCAGGATACAGTGAAGTGGTCATCAAACTTACCATCACTTAATTCATATATCTAGTATCCCGATGATAATAATTATGTTTCTCCCTCCATATCCACCCTACCATATTTGTTATAACAGCTTCACCTTGATGCCAAGCTAAGTTATCCAAATTCCCTCCAAATCCTGCTAACAGTGGACCAGTAGAAAGAATACATGTGTCAGAATCAAAATAGTAAAAAAAAAAAGTCAATAGAAAGAATGAATGTCTCTTTTACCCATAGAAGTATCGGAGCTACCTCTGGAACCTAGAGGATTTACAGGGCTAAAGGCCTAAAGTTAAGATATCAAAGCTAGTGTACAATGAGTGTGCTTCAGAATTGGTAGAGGTCTTGCTCCAATACTACTTAACCAAATAATAGTCTGAAGCTTAGGGAGTGATGATGTTTGTATTTTTAATTTTGTGGAGGTGGCTGAATTAATTAGAAAAAACCAGGGACCAAGACATGGGACACCAGTGCCATGTTGGCATAGGGCACTAACACCTTCAGAATAGAATCCTAAGCTTCTGAGAAATAACTTGAGGTTGGATAAAATGTCAGTTTTCTTACAGTTCCTGATTTGTGGGTCCCGAGATTTGAGCAACTTGAGACTTCCACCTTAGACTCCTTGACTAATACTAGCTGTCCTGCTCATCTAAGCCTTTTGCATACTGGCAGCACATAGCCATTTGGGACCAAGGCAGGGCAGGAGCTCAAAATGGATTCTGTCTACTCTCCTCTTTTATCTAGTATTGCTTTTGTTGCGCTTTAAACCCAGGGACTCCAAAAACTGTTGAGGTGGGGGGCTCTGCCCACCCAAAAACTGTTGGGGTTTCATGACGTGTTGTGGTAGAACCATCTCAAAGAATTCAGAGTCAGACCACCTAGAATCCAAGTATAGGCATTTATTGAGATTGATGCCTCTCATGAAGCAGGCTAAGTTAGTTCCAAGAGGAACCAGCAACTTCACAGAAAGCAAGATGGATTTGTATAGGATAAAGATGCAATTACATAACAGAAATCATGAATATTAAAAAGACAGGAGGGGTTTGTTAAGGGATTAGGTAATGGAGGAGGGGTCCCATCTATGGTTTGGTGGTTAAACATTCTGGTCATGCTGCCCTCTAATTGGCTAGCTATTGTGGTCCTCTCTGGTCAAGACAGATAGTTACGTATTATGGTCCTGTCTTGGGTTAGATGGATAATATGATTGTGATTTAATACAAGAACACACCTGTTTCTGTGAGAATGCGTCAGGGGGAAGTGACTAGGTAGAAGTTCCCATCACCTGGACACACCTGCTGTTTCTGTAGGAACTAAGAGTTCAGGGACACACATGTTGTTCCAGTGAGGCATATATGAAGAAGTTAGGACATCGGTGGGGGGCCTAGGTAGGTACAGTGGGCCTGCTGTTCAGTAAGCCTATAATGAAGTTAGAATATTAGGGCTGGGGGCAACTTTATTCAGATTCCATCATTTTCTCTAACATCAGTCAACAATTACCTTTGCCCAAATATTTTTCCTAATTACTAACATGTGTCAGTCATACCCCAGATAGAATACTACACCAAAGTCTTTTGAATTCTGATTCTGTCATCTGATACTTTTGTCTTCTCCTCTTCACATTAGACAACATGGTAGGATGAAGGAGAATGAAAACTTGAGGATGATATAAAGTTTGAAGGCCTGGGTGACTAGAAAGATGGTGGTATCCTCAAAAGGGAGTTCAAAAGATGGAAGGTTTTGGTTGGGAAAATATTGAGTTCTGTTTTGAATATGATAAGTTCCAGATGCCTACTCTGCACTGATCAAGCTATTGCCCACATCTGAAACATAGTGCTAATTCTGGAAACCACGTGTAAGTTTATTGACAAGAAGAGGGTAATGTGGTGGTCAGGGGGTTCAAACCATATCATGTTAGAATTAGTTGAAGGAACACAACTTTTTTAGCTTCTAGAAATAAGACTTTGTGGAAATATAGGAAAAGTATTCAAATATCTGAAAGCCTGTTGTATGGAGTAAAGCTTAGACTTATTCTGTGTGACTGAAATGGTATTTATAGAAAAGTTAATTTTTTCATCAATTTAAGGAAGAAATTTACAACAATTTGTGCTATTTAAGAACGCAATACATTGCTTTGTGAAGTAGTGCATTCCCTGTCACTGACTATATCCAAAAAGAGACTGACCACTTGTCAGGGACCTGTAAGGCCCCTTCTAAATTCAAGATTCATAAAATCATAGAAGGAATTGGAAATAGAATTCTAAATTAAGAAGGGACCCTAGAGATCATCTAATCCAATCCCCTCTTTTTCGGAAAAAAATACTCAGGGTCTAAAAGGAACAGTGGTTTGCCAAAGTGATACTGAGTGTCCAAGTCAGACCTAGAATTCTAGTCACTTCCATGTATTGACATGAAAACCACAGGAAAGATGAATAAAGCCAGGACATTATTCCACCTTTATCGTTAATGAAGTGCTATGGGTATAAAATCTCAGAGGTTTACAAAATTGGTAAATATTCCCACCACAAGTCCAACATAGAATTCCATTGAGACAGAAGAACTAGCTCCATCCTATCTTTTCCAAGGACCAAGAGTCTCTTTTTCTATCTCATCTACTCCAGAGACAATTTAGAATTTCTCTGGGCCCTCAACCTTTGGCTGGCTTTGAATTTCCCATTACCTGGAAGAAAGAAGTAGGAGTAACAGAGCCAGGCTGTAAGTGACAAGTGCCTGAGGTCTTTACAAACCATCCAGGTAAGGCCAAGGGCAACAGCAGCTGAAGCATTGCCTTCAAACACATTTATACACACAACTCACATTCAAACAAATAGATAATAAGCCTAACTACGCACAGACACACATATGATTCCCTTTTTGAGTCAAGATCAAAGTCAGTGAGAAATTATATCTCAGGCAATCCTAGCCTGCCTCATACCCCACCAAGGATAGGACACTATTTACAGCATAGAATAGAACAGTCACGATTGAGGCAGTAGCCCAGTTACTATTTGGTAAAAAGCTAGACTAGACTGTGGTCCTTGAGAGAGAAGCCTAGGACTGAGAGTTGGAAGGAACTTTAAACATCATCTAGTCCAAACTTTCATTTTAAAGAAAATGAATACCAAGAGAGAAGATCTTGACTAACCTAAGGCCATGTAGGTAGGTAAAGCTGGTACCAAAACCAGGTTTTCTAGATCTAAATTCCATGGTCTGCCCATTACAATAAAACAAGAATGTCTCATACTAGGGCTAAGGAGAGATCACTGAAATTTCCCATTTCTATTTTAAAGATAGTCTAGATTTTTCTTCCTGGAAATTGAAACTCTTATCCACAGATCCCACTGTACCTTTTTGGCTATATTCCTCATTCTTCCTCTAATGTGGACCCTCCATTGCAGGTGAGCTGTTCCCATTTTCCATTCCTCAAAACTTTGTGCTTTTCCACCTACAAAACTTTGTGTACTCTATTTCCCTCTGTCCAAACTGTTGTCTTCCTCCTCTGGCAACTAAATGCTACCCACATATCAAGGTCCAGCCAAAGTCCCCATTCTCTCTGATAAATCTAATTTACCCCAAACTTTCCCTTTTTTGGATTCCTGTAGTATGTGTTGGTTAGTCTACCCAAAGAACTCTTGAACTCTAAAGTCCCTCTCTGCTCTAATATGCTATGAATCTGTAGCTCTACAATTCTCTACATTTTAAGAGCAGCATTAGAAATTAAGTTTATGTGAATGGAGCACCGGCCCTGGAGTCAGGAGGAACTGGGTTCAGATCTGGCCTCAGACAATTAACACAGAAACTAGCCATGTGATCTTGGGCAAATCACTTAATCCCAATTGCCCTCCAAAAAGCAAAAAAAAAGAAAGAAAGAAAAATAAAAAGAAATTAAGTTTATTCTGACAGGAAAATATTAAGGGCATTTATGTATTCCACAGAGAAGTATGCTATGTAACTTTCTCTTTCTCTTTTCTCTGCTGTATTATGGAAAACATGTCATTCTGAAGGAGTTGAATCTTGGGAAGATTGACAGACTGGGGAAAAAACAGTTGCAGGAAGAGATCTTTAAACTGAATCACCTAAAGCCAGCAACTATGAAAATCTCTAAGGAAACTTTGATGTGAAGTCACCATAAAATTGGGAACAAACCAACTTGAAGTCTTGGAGTAATGTGGCAGCCTTATAAGGAAATTTGGGTGAGTTAGAAAAGCATATTCACATCTAAGGGTATTGAATTGAAACAAATTTAGGTCAGAAGATCATAAGATCCTAATATTTAGATCTTACATCATAGATTTAGAACTGGTTGGGATAGTAGAGGTCATTTAATACAACTCTTCCATTTTAAAAATGAGGAACTGAGTCACAGGGAGGTTGAGTGATTTGCTTGAGGCCACACAAATATTAAATAGTAAAGATCTGAACCTAGGTAATCATGTTTGAAGTCTAGCTTTTTTTATTATATCATATAGTTGTATATGATAAAATCCTAAAGTTTGTATTTTAAAAGCATTTTAAGGTGATTGTTCAAAATAACACAATTAGCCAGATAATACAAGGATTATTTACCACATATGTTACAAACTTAGGCTCATGGAGAATTAATTATAAACTAAAATCCAAATATTCAGATTTAAAATACAGCGTTCTTCCCTGTATGCCTCACTGTTTTCTACCACATTGATTTCTTAATTTTAAAAAAAATAGAAGCATCAAATTTCATTTAGTAAGTTAACTTTTTAAAAACTATATAAAATAATTCATCAAGTTAACATGTTTGACTGCTTTAATAGCTATATCATTTTTTAAAAAAGGCAGCAATATAAAATCAACCATTACGAACTGAATCTCAACTAAAGACCTATCTTGTAGACTAGATCCAGGGAACTGAAGCAAACATGACCAATAAAGCTTATCTGTCTATATTTAGCTGTGTCTACCTACCTATCTCTCTGTCATCTATTCTTTGAATCTGTGACTGATTTCATTATTTCATAAAATTCCCAGAGTGGAAAATTTCTCAACCAGTGCAGATTTCCCTTGGTTCTTCACTTCTATAACTTATATTCTTAGACATTGACTAACCATGATTCCAGAGAACTAGTGAATCAGCATATTGCCAATCTCCTGATAAAATGGTGAAAGAACCAGTATACAAAATGAGAAATGTTTTGTACATAGCCACATGAGAATTTGTTTTGCTTGATTGTGCATTTGTTATAAGAGTTTTCTTTCTCTTTTTTTTCAATGGTTTGAGTGGAGTGGAAGAAAAAGAAAAAAATGTTCATTAAAACCAATAAAATGTAATTAAAAATAAAACAAAATCTGTTGGGTAAGGCCACTTATAGTCTGGCAGAGTTTCCTGAGGATATACTAAAAGGTTAAGTACATATGTTAAGTACATACATAAGTTACACAGCTAGCATGTGTGAGACACTGAACTTAAGTAAATCTAGGACTCCTGACTCTAAGGCAGCCTCTCACTACCAATGATAGCTTGCATGAATTTCAAGAAAAGTTCTTAAGACAGTGGAGGTGGAGTGTAGAAGTGTGAATGAGGGTGAGAGGGACACAAATTTAAATGTTCAACTCATCACAGGAATGTCACTGATATATGTCCTTTATTACAACACCAGTTGCTAAGTGAGTTCATTATTTATTTCTCCATGCATAACAACTTACATTATTTCTATATTTACTGCCTTTAAGTCAGTTCTAGATGTATAACTAAATCCTCAATTCCCTGATGTATTTGCTCATTAGTCTAAAAGGTTAGACAAACTAACTTTTCAATTGAAATGATACCAAATGAAGAAAAATCTTTGATTTGGGGGCATACAAGAAAACTAGTTGCTAAATAAATATTAAAATTTTGTCATTCTTTTTTGATTGAGCTATATTTTTTCTCTGGCAGATATGGACAGAGAAAACCAAACCATCATTTCTGAATTCCTTCTCCTGGGGCTTTCCAGCCAGCCAGAACAGCAGCGGATTCTCTTCTGGCTATTTCTGTGTGTATATCTTGTCACTGTGATTGGGAACCTGCTCATCATGCTAGCCATTGGTTTGGATGCCCGACTCCACTCACCCATGTACTTCTTCCTGGCCAACCTCTCTTTTGTTGACATTTGCTTTTCATCAGTTACAATACCCAAGATGTTGGTAAACTACATAATAAGAAGCAACTCTATCTCTTATGTGGAGTGCATGATGCAGATGTATTTCTTTATTACTTTTATAAACATGGATGGGTTTCTTCTGGTGGTAATGGCTTATGATCGCTACATGGCCATTTGTCGCCCACTTCACTATACCACAGTCATGCGTCCTGGCCTTTGCATCCTTCTAGTGACCATATCCTGGGTTATCACTAATCTTCATGCCCTCTTACACACCCTACTAATGGCTCAATTGTCCTTCTGTGCTGACAACACCATTCCCCACTTCTTCTGTGATCCCTACCCAGTTAGAAAGCTCTCCTGTTCAGACACCTACATCAGTGATTTGATGGTGTTCACTGTGGGTGGGGTGGTATTCATTACCCCATTCACATGCATTGCTATCTCTTATATCTTCATATTCTCCAATGTGATGAAGATCCCATCTACCCAAGGAATACAGAAAGCCCTGTCCACATGTGGTTCCCACCTTACTGTGGTTTCCCTCTTCTATGGGGCCATAATGGGGATCTATCTGCGCCCCTCATCCTCATACTCTGCTGTGGACACAGTGGCCACAGTTATTTTTACTGTGGTTACCCCCATGCTTAACCCCTTTATCTATAGCCTGAGAAATCAAGACATGAAGGTAGCTCTACGGAGGCTGATTCTTACAAAAGTGATTTTGCAAATGCCTTAGAATCAGAGTTCAACTTAATTCAATAAACATTTAGTATCAAACAAAGTGTTTATTAAGCACTTATTCTATATCAGATCCTGTACAAAGAGCTGGGGCAAGAAGAAGCTTACATTCTATTGGAGAAAACAAGATACATATATATATGTATATGTATATATACATATATATATGAAAAACATAAAATGCATACAAAGGAAATACAAATTAATTTCAGGAGGCATTAGAAACTGGTAGATTCAGGAAAGACATAAATTAAAAGATGGAATCTGAATTGAACTTTAAAGAAAGTCATTCTAAGGTTAAAATATAATATTTTACAAAACTTCTGCTCTTTATCCTGAAGGAGAATTAGTATATAGCACTTACTTCTTATTAAAATAAGTGATGCAGAGGTGAGGAAGCATGGCAGACACTAGTACAAAGGCATAGAGATGGAAAATGGAATGACATGTATGGGGAACAGCAAGTAGGATGGTTTGTTTGCAATGTAGGGGTAAAGAGGACTAATGGGCAGTATGCCTACTGTGGAAAAACAGGTAGGAGTCAGATTACAATGGATTTTAAATACCAAACAATGAGATTTGCCCTAGAACAAGGTTTATAAACCTTTTTTGTGTGTGATGGGCCCCTTTGGAATTTTGGTGAACTCTATGGACCTCTTTTCAGAATAATGTTAATAAATATATAAAATGCATAGGATTTAAAAGGAAGCTAATTATATTTGGGAAAAGGTATCAAATATATACCTATATGCATTATGTATGCATATGTATATACATATATATGCATATATATTTTTTATTGTTTACAGAACCAGGGCTCAAATATCTGTCTGAAAGGGAGTAGAGAACCACTAGAAATTTTTAAACAAGGGAGTGCCATGTAAAAGCTGTGCTTTAGGAATATCTCTTTGGCAGTTGTTTGAGAAGATGGAGTGGAGATATGAGAGACTCTAGGTAGGAAGATGTTTCAGGAGGCTATTGAAATAGTCAAGATCATCAAGGGTGATAGCAATGGAGGTAGACAAATGGCAATGGATGTTACAGATATTATGGAGGTAAAATCAGTAACACTTAGTAACTAATTGGATATAGAGAGGGTAAGGGAGAGTAAAGAATAAAGGATGACACCAAGTGTGCAAACCTGACTAAGTGCAGTGATGGTGATGCCCTCAAATGATGTCAGTCAGTCAGTAAACATTGAATAAGTGCCTACTATATTCCAAGTACTCTTCTTCTAAGTGTTGAGTATACAAAGAAAAATAAAAGGTAGTTACTTCTCTAAAGGGGCTCACAATCTAATGGGAGATATAACGTGCAAACTCCTATGTACAAACAAGCTATATACAGGTTAATTAAGAAATGTTGAACAGAGGAAAGGCAGTAGAATTAAGAAAGAGATAAGAAAAGGTTTCCTATGGAAGGTGAGATTTTTGCTGAGACTTGAAGGAAGCCAGGAAAGCTGAAAAGCAGAGATGTTAGAGATGGGTTAGAGGAAGAGATGGAGTTCTGATTTGGAATGTGCTATTTGAGATCCATATCTTCACAAGCCTTTGTGTGTGCTCCTAATCTACTTGTCTCTAGATGATCTGTGTTTCATCTCCACCACAGTGCCCACAGGTCTCTATGCCCTAATGACAGGACACCTGGCCATTGCCCAAGCAGCTTACAAGACCCTGGTCTTCTTTCCTGTGATTGCAGGCATCATGGACAGCAATATTTGAGTTATGTGATAGTCTAGCCCAGTGAGGTTTCAGCAGGGCTGAAAGGCCGGGAGGAGTAAAAAGATAGGTCTTTGTAGTGACAACCACACTGGCATCCCCAGGATGGCTAGCACAGGTTCTTATATCTGCTTTACTAGGAAGGATAGCTGTTCAAGGGGTCAACAATCTTTTTTAATTACATTCACTAATTCAGGGGAAAAGTCAGCACCCTAAACTTCAGAGAAAATAAAAACAGAGAAAATTAGGGCAGCTAGGTGGCACAGTGCATAGAGCACCGGCCCTGGAGTCAGGAAGACCTGAGTTCAAATCCGGCCTCAGACACTTTACACAAAAACTAGCCATGTGACCTTGGGAAAGTCACTTAACCCCAATTGCCCTCCAAAAAGAAAAGAAAGCAAATGTTAAAAACATAGAAAATACAAGCAGAGAAATAAAGACCAACAGATAGGTCTTTGGCTGTCTGAATCAACTATACACTTCACATACCTCCTTGGATCAAGAGAGTCTTTATGTCTGAGCAGGCAGGGAGCACTGAACATATGACCACTCAGAATCTCAACCAGGAAATCACAAGAGCCTTCTAATAAGCTTCTTCACCCAAAGTGAAATACCAACTCAGAGTATATATACACTTCTCAGAGTCAGAAGGCATCACAACCCTCCTGACTCAATGTCTAATTTGAAATTAGCAAAAGATGTGAAAGCCTTTCTACAAGCAAGCCTCCCCTAAGCAAGCTTCCCTTAATAGGTTCTACATGAGGCCTATTAATGGACAGGGAAGATATTATATGTCATTAATATTATAGTCCTGCAATGTAAACTGTGAAGGTTTCAGATTCAGAAAAAAATATTTCACAGTATAGGAAGGGTCTGAGACTTGAATAGCTTTATCATATGAAAAGATAAACTAAGAACCAGACTGCATTCATACATTGTCCCTAACTACTCATCCGCATAAGACCCCAAATATATTTTTTTATATTTCCAGTGTCTAGGAAATATAACTGAATTGAGGCTGATCACCATAAACCAAGGTTGAGTACCTTATTGAAAGAAGATTATCAAATAACAGAGGCTAGAACTCTCCTGCTTCCTTCCTTGAGGTGGGAAACCTCAGAGCCAAGGCTCTAAAGGAGTCAGAGAGAAGAAGCTTCTGTTAATAATACATTAAAGGTGATGGCCATCTCTGAAAGAGCACCATAGCACTAGATGAAAAGAGTACTATACCTGAGGGTAGGGTAATACCGTGCAGCCAGACCAGTGGCTGAAGGCAGTAAAAGACTGCAGAGGCACATCAAAGAATGATCCCAAGGAGCCTGTGTGATAGAAACATTACTCCCTGAGAAGAGGCCAATGACAGGCAACTTTCCTGGCCCATTTCAGTAGCTGCTACCTATAGCAGAGTGGTTTATCCAGCCCTGTCTGACAGCAGCTCCCTAATGTCAGAGTGGTCTACATAGCCCAGTCCAGAAGCAACCAAGCCTGGTGAGGAGTGAGTGTAACAGCCAATGACTTCCTTGAACCAGCCCAGCAACAGGTTGAGACTGGATGACTTCTATGAAGGAAAGCCCAGCTGAGACACCCATCCAGAAAGGATGCCCTGAGAGGATCCAGTCAAGCAGATCAGCAGATGAACCAGACAATCATCAACCTTCATATCCTACAACAAACTTTTCTTGGTATTTTTTTTCTTCCCACTTGGTAGTACTTTAATTTTTCCAATTATATGTAAAGATAGTTTTCAACATTCACTTTTATAAAATTTGGAATTCCAAAATTTTTTCTCCTTGCCTCCTTTCTCTTCCCCTCCCCAAGATGGCAAGCAATCTGGTATAGGCTATACATGTACAATCATATTAAACATATTTCCACATAAATCACATTGTGAAAGAAGACTCAGAACAAAAGGGAAAAACCACAAGAAAGAAAAAATAGAAAATAGCACGCTTTGATCTGCATTCAGACTCCATAGTTATTTCTCTGGGTGTGGATAGTATCATGAATCTTTTGGGATTGTCTTAGATCATTGTTATTGCTGAGAAGAGATAAATCTGTCAAAGTTGGCCATTGCATAATGCTACTATTACCATGTACAGTGTTCTCCTGGTTCTGCTCACTTCACTCAGCATAAGTTGCTGTAAGTCTTTCCAGCACCTGAAACTCTAAAATCTGCCTGCTCATCATTTCTTATAACACATTAGTATTCCATTACATTCATATACCACAACTTCTTCAGCCATTACCCAATTGATGGGCATCCTCTCAATTTCCAATTCTTTGCCACCACAAAAAAGAGCTGCTATAAATATTTTTTACATATAGGTCCTTTTCTCTTTTTTATGATCTCTTTGGGATACAGACCAAGTAGTGGTATTGCTGGATCAAAGGGTATGCCTGGTTTTGTGGCCCTTTGGGCGTAGTTCTAAATTGCTCTCCAGAATGGTTGGATCAGTTCACAATTCCACAAACAATGCATTAATGTTCCAATTTTTTCACATCTCCAATATTTATCACTTTCCTTTTTCATCATATTAGCCAATCTGATAGGTATGAGGTGGTACCTCAGACCCCAACAAACTTTGTGAAGACTCTGAAGAAAAAGGGAATATAGAGGCCCTGAAGTTCCTGAGTTGCAAGTTGACTTAGTCATATTCCCTACATGTGTGCCTTAATACCATTATACTTTGAATTTAAATCTGCTGTTTTCCTCAATCTCTGGGCATATTTAAGAAAGACCACTCTAACTAGGACTTGAATATAATGGAATTCCCTCCAAACTGTCTATAAGAGTATGGAAAAACTAGATGTAAGAGAGGGGTCAGTTCCATTTCATGGAGCTATTGAGTCTGTTCTGATACATACCTGAGAACCCCCTAACCCTTCTGGATGCCCGTTTCCTCTCTACTAAATGTCAGTCCGTCAGTGCTAGCTACTGCAGTCAAAATCTTGCAAATAGCCAAGTCTCTCTACCCCAAACCCCCAATATTTATGATTGTCTAGGTCACCATCTCTCTGCTCCCTGCTGATTACTCATGGGTACCTCATCCTCCTCGGGCAGACAGGATCCCCTAGCTCTCCTGCCACTATTCAAACCTGACCACAGACATATATTGGCTTTGTAACCCTGGGAAATTTATTTAACCTTTCATGTTTCCAGCAAGTCTCTAAGACTAGTGGTTGCAAAATAGTTGCTCATTTGCTTTGGTAAGCACCAGAATCTTTTGTGAGACAATCATGGTTAAATGACTTGCCCAGGATCACACAGTATATGTCTGAGGCCAGATTTGAACTCAGGTCCTCCTGACTCTAGAGCCAGTGCACTATCCACTGAATCATCTAGCTGCTCCTAGAATTTAACACCAATGAAATAACAGGTTTTGGATTTTTAAAACTATAATTTTTGTTGTTGTTGTTGTACACCACCATTTGATGTACCAAATTGTTGTATATCTACACCTCATCAGAATTTTCCTACAGCAATAAAATCAGAGGTCTGGCTGTTTTTCATTAGCATTTTTGTGGAGAAGGAAGAGTAAGAAGAAAGAGAAGAACAATTAGAGGAGGAGAATATGATAAGCATATCAGAGAAATGTAAAAATGGTCCAGAAACTTCACTTTTCTGTACTGTTGGCAGCCCTAGAGGCATGATACCAGGACTGAATAAGCAGGATGCCTGCATTCCCTAGTCAAGGGATGTAGATTTATTTCTTCAAGATGATTGATGGCTGGCTCACTTTCCCTCCACTTCTTCTTTCCCCTAATCTGGAGCAAATGACCTTAGATCATATGTGTTCCCCAGGGCCTGCCTTCACAAGAACTCATGCTCTCTTGGTTGTGTCAAGGAGATGGGAACACGGGGGATATAGCTCATGGAAGCAGCCAAGAAACTTCCCATGAGATGAGCACAGAATGAGGAAATATTGTATACTAGACTTCTCTGGCACAAAGCTCCATTCTGTCTTTACCTAAAATCTATCCAGAGGGAACAAGAAAGGCAGCAGTATCTAATGGGCAGAAGGAGGAAGGGAAGAGAAGCTTCCCAGAGGGACATGCGTTCTAAGAACAATTGGCTCCCCTGAACCTTTCTGACCCTAGACTCACTATAAGATATCCTTGTACTTCATTCAAGATGCCTCCTACCTACCTTTTTATCTGAGTCTGACTTGTAATTAACAGGTGTTATTTCCTTGTCCAATCAGTTCCCCTATCCAAAAGAGAGACATGTTTGCAGCAGAAATGATCCATCCAAACCTGTCTACAGCCATAAATTAATGACTCCTTCTTCTTTGCTGTGAATTACCTACTGTTGAAGAGACAAAGGGAGGTAACAGAACCAGGTAACTTGCTAACTTTATGAGATCAAAACATACTGACCAGGTAAGGGACTAGGAAGTGGGGATAGGAAAATCTCCCTCAGATGCAGATAGAGACACACTCAGATATTCTGAGATAAACTCACAGGCACACACAAGGACACAGAGACACATGTAAGGACACAGAAACACAAAAAACAGCAACAGGTATGCACAGACACAGAAATACAAGGACAAAGCCACAGAAATGTCCAAGTCTTTCCTTGTGTTTCAGTCCAATGTGAGACTACTGTGGGGCAGCATCTTTCAGCTGATCATGTCCCAAACTCCCTGGGATGTGGCAAGGACCTAAAGACCTACATATCAAGTAGAGACCCATGGTCTGAATAATAGTAATGCTAACTCAGGTTAGAAGCTGGATGAAATGGCCATGTTAGGCACTTGGTAAGTAATGTCTGGGGCAGTCAATTATATTATTGAATCAAATTGTTACCACATGTATTGTCAGTTTACCCTTTCCTTGCATTTACTAACATTTACTGTGTCCAGTTAGTGCTTCATTCTAGACCCTACAAGGTATACTCCTTGTTCCTTAGTTGTTCCTTACTCTCGAAGAAGTTAATAGTCCCCTAGAGTAAATAAAATATGGATACCTGTAACAATAATTTAAGACAGAATTGATAAATGCTAAGTTCACAGGAGGGAGAGATAGTGCTTTTGTGTAGGGCAGGGGTTCTTCACTTTTATTGTATCATGGATCCCATTGGCAGTCTGGTGAAGCCTATGGACCCCATCTCTTTTAATGCACAAAATAAAATACAGATAATTACAAAGAAGTGAATTACATTGAGATATAGCTATCAATTTTTCAAATTTCATAGACTCCTGATAAAGAATCCCTAGTAGAAAAGAATTAGGACAGGTTCTCTAGGAGTGATGGTATTTTAGCCAGGCCTCAAAGGATTGGGTTGGATTTCAACAGATAGAAATGCAGAAGGATAGGAGATGTGTGGTGGGGGGAATCTTATACAGTCTAAGCAGAGATACTAACATGGGCAAAGTATCAGAAATATTAGATTGTATTCAGCAAACAGCTAGTGATGCATCTGATTGAAGTAAAGGGTGTGTGAAGAGGTAAATGAGAAATAAAATTAGGGGCAGCTAGGTGGCACAGTGAATAGAACACCATCCCTGGAGTCAGGAGGACCTGAGTTCAAATCTGGCTTCAGACACTTAACATAAAACTAGCCATGTGACCTTGGGTAAATCGCTTAATCCCAATTGCCCTACCTCTTCCCCTAAAAAGCAAAAGAAAAAAGAAAAAAAACAAATAAAATTATCCATCTTCACTCCTAACTAGCAATCATGGATTCACAGGAATTCAACCCTAGAAATCACTGAATCCAGGGACTGAGCCTTTCTTGTGTCATGGATCCTTTTAGCAGCCTGGGGAAGCCTCTGGATCTATTCTCAGATAATATTGTTAAGCAAAATATACAATATTACTAAGGAAACAAGTTACATTGAGAAAGATTACCAGGAAAGGAGTGCAAATATTTTTAAAGTTAAGAGGCTGAAAATTATAGTAAGTATTCAATGAGTGAGCGTTCACTGGAACTAAGACTTTGTGAAGGGGAGTTAAGGGAGATAAGTCAAGAAGGGTAGTTTGGAGCAAATGAGTGAACCAAGAGGCAAAATATTAAATGAAAGTGTCTCGTAGCCTGAGCAGATCAGCAAAAATCAAGAGGTTCAAGGGATGGCTACTTTGTTGTTGTTCAGTCATTTTAATCAAATCCAACTCTCTATGACCCCATTTGGGGTTTTCTTGACAAACATCCTGGAGCTGTTTGCCGTTTCCTTCTTCAGCTCATTTTACAGATGAAGAACTGAGGCAAATAGTAATAAGTGACTTGCCCAGGGTCACACAGCTAGTAAATGACTGAGGCCAGATTTGAAATCATCAAGATGAATCTTCCTGATTTCAAGCCTAGTGCTCTATCCACTGTGCCACTCATAGATCATCAAAAGATTGAGATTCTTATTTAACTTTTAATATTGCCACAAAGAGCAATATGGTTAAAAGAGATCTGGGCTGGGATTCTGGAGGGTTAATTTCTGAACTTTTCTCTACCATTTGCTATGCTAACTTTGAGCAAACCACTGTCCTGTTATTATCCTCAGTTTCCTCATCTATAAAAAAGAAGTGATTGGACTAGATGTTATACAGGGTTCCTTATAACTCTAATTTTCTGTTTTTCTATGACTTTTATTAAAAGGATGAACAGAGGGAACCTGACCAACATAACAGAGTTCCTCCTAATGGGACTCTCCAAGTGGCCAGAGCACCAACAATTCCTCTTTCCACTGTTCCTGGGGATGTACTTGATCACTGTATCTGGGAATCTACTAATCATCCTAGCCATATGTTCCAATGTTCATCTCCATAGCCCCATGTACTTTTTCCTCATCAACCTCTCTTTTGCTGACATCTGTTTTATCTCTACCACAGTCCCCAAGATGTTAGTGAACATTTACACCCAGGATCACACCATCTCCTACATGAAGTGCCTGACTCAAATGTACTTTTTCACTTTGTTTGTTGGACTGGATGATTTCCTCTTAGGTGTGATGGCGTATGACCGATACATAGCCATCTGCCACCCACTCCATTACTCAATGGTAATGAGCCCCAGAGTCTGCATCCTACTTGTTTCTGGGTCCTGGATCATCACTAACAGCTGTTCCTTGTTACATACTCTTCTAGTAAACCAGTTGTCTTTTTGTGCAGAGAACACAATCCCCCACTTCTTCTGTGACCTTTCAGCCCTGCTCAAGCTCTCCTGTTCTGATACCTACATTAATGACCTGGAGATTGTAATTGTGGGAGGATTTTTGATTGGTGCCCCATTTGCTCTAATCATAGTGTCCTATATTCACATTATTTTGACCATTCTGAAGATCCCATCCACTGGAGGCAAGTACAAAGCCTTTTCGACATGTGGTTCCCACCTCTGTAGTGTGTCCATCTTCTATGGGACCATTATGGGGGTATATTTTCTCCCCTCCTCCACCCATCTGGACAATTTAGACAGGCTAGCTGCCATCTTCTATACCATAGTGACCCCCATGCTCAACCCCTTCATCTATAGTCTGAAAAACCATGACATAAAGAATGCCCTGAGACTTCTTCTCAACAAGAGAACTTTCTCCTTCAGGTGACCTTGCCTCCAGGACCTGAAAAGCAAAGTAAACAGAATCAAGAGAACAATTTATATAAATATCACAATAAAATCAAGAAAAAATATTGAAAGACTTCATATCTCTGATCAATGTAGTGACCAACAATGCAGAGGACTAAGAGTGAAATGTATCTCCCACCTCTCAGCAGAGAAAAGAAGTCTACATTTATTTACATGACTAATATGTTCATTTGTTTTGCTTGAATATATTTATTTGCAAAAAAAAAAAGGAGGGTCCATGGACTGTTTACTTTTATGTATGTAAATTGTACAACATATTCTAAGGTTGTTATTAATAATTGAGTTGTAGTTCATAAGAAAGATTGGGGTAGACCTGAGTATATGACTTTAAAAAGTAAAACCATTTAGGAACAGGTAAAAAGAGTAATTATTTTATACAAATTAGGTGCAAGGGAAACAACCAATACAGAGGAATTAGATGGGGGAGGAGGTTAGTTCTGGAAATCTACTTTCATTATGAGGGCTCAAGGGGGAGCAACACATACATATTTAGATGAGTATAAAAGTCTTCTAAATTCAGAAATAAATAAAATACTAAGAGGATAGGGAGATGGAGAAGATAAGAGAGAGGTCTTTAGAGAGGAGGGTGAGTGAAGAGGTTAAAGGGGGCTACAGAAGGATGTTTGGTTTAATGGGAATGGGAGGACAAGGGACAGATCCTTGGAGGGGATTAAGTTAAGTAATAAGAAGGCAAGGTAGCAGGGAGAAGTAAAGGAGTTAGGAGACTTAGGAAATACAAGATATGTGTGTGTTTATGTATGTATGTATGAGTAGATATGTATATGTGTATCTATGTACCTATATCTGTGCTTAATTGTAGCCTTCTGGGAGAGTGGGGAAGGGGGGAAAAGAACAAAGTAAAAAGTGCACAGCAGAGAACAAAAGAAAATTAACAAGGAAGTGAAGAAAAGATGGATAACCTTCAACACAATGCATATTATCTATTATATAGACTTCCTTGAAATGGAAATTTTTTGCTGTATATTTTTAATCCTCTCATGTTCTGCTGTTCACCTAACATGCTTTTTTTTCTTTTCTTATTTTGTATTTAAGTTTCAATATTTAAGTTTATACTAGGTTTGTTTTTCTTTTCTTATTGTATATTTAAGTTTCAGTAATTACAAAAGGAAGGTCCTATTGATAGGGGTAGTAATTAAGAAGTTACAATGATGTTAAAAAAGGAATATCACTAAAATTTTTTTTAATATTTAATGAAGGTGCTGATGTAGGCACCATTGGGAGCCACCTCCTTGTGTGAGTAAAACCATAGCCTAGGGGGAAGCTAGATGGCACAGTGAATAGAGCACCAGCCCTGGAGTCAAGAGGACCTGAGTTCAAATTAAGTCTCAGACACAACACAAAAAGCTAGCCCTGTGACTTGGGCAAGTCACTTAACCCCAATTGCCCTACCTTCCTCCTCCAAAAAAAAAAAAACATAGTATAGACTCTGGGGTGGGGAGGGGGGAAGGGGAAGGAAGGAGTAGCAGCTGCTCAGAGGTGAGGAGACGGAAGCCCCTGGTTCATAAGAGGGAGGTTTCTTTGTCCAGTATTCAACACAATCTTTAATATTGAGAGGTCATAGCATATTGACACCTGGATTGTTAAGGGTTAATGGTTGCACCAGAATTGAACACTATAACCACTACCTTTTTAAGATCTTTGTGGGGGGCAGCCCAGTTTTAACTTGAATTCAATTTTTGGATGAATAAAAAATTAAGAAGACAAAACACTTGAATATGCAGAAGGAAAAAGCACATTTTGTGTAGGCTATGCAGTAACCACTCAAGTACCAATCTACTTTGATGGTTGCTCTTTTGAAACCTGAGAAATGGAAATAAAAATCATAAAAGTGGTCAATTTTGTATGGTTAAAATAGAGCTTCATATAATGTTATGTCTTTGTATCTTCCTAGATTTCATCAAGTCTGTGCTTGTATTTGTGCTCACATTGGTACTCAGGGGAAAAAATAACTTTGAAATTACAGTTCAGAATAGGCAGCATAATGAGAATGATTTAACTTCAATATAAACTATCTATAACTCTAGGCTTTTTGTTCTCCATGAAATTCAGTTCATACTGTGATCAGTTCTCTAGCCTGGTTAAATAATGCTTAGGAAAGAGACAGTGATAGCTAATCATAAAGCTTTTGGATATGTTTGGAAAATAAAAAAACAGCTTTTTTAATTTTGGTCAAATATGTAGTGCTTCTGGTTGGAATCACTCCAGGAATTTCTTCACAGAAAGCACAACCTACATTAGCCCCAATGCTTCAGTGGAGATATTTCAGAGACACAGTCAAGAACACCAGACATTTCTTTATGAGATCTAGGATTTGAGACAAAATTAAGCATTAGGTCTTAGGGAGTCATTCCATACTGTAAGTACTGAGTCCCATATCTATGTGAAATATCCCACATCTGGGCAGCTAGGTGGCACAGTGGATAGAGTGCTGAGCCTGGAGTTAGGAACACTCATCTTCCTGAGTTCAAATCAGAGCTCAGACACTTACTACCTGTGTGACTCTGACCAAGACACTTAACCTTCTTTGCATCAGTTTCCTCATCTGTATAATGGAGAAGGAAATGACAAATCATCCCATATCTTTCCCAAGAAAACCCAAAGTGTGGTCACAAAGAGTTGGACACAATTAAACAATACTGCTCATGCTACAAGAGTACATGAAAAAATATATATATATCTTTAATTTTTTTATTTTGTATTTTGATAAACAATTGAAGAAGCTGGACCTGTTATACTTTATCTCAGAAAAAAAGTCAACACTAGTTTGTTTGGGGTTATGGAAACTTACTGCTTTCCGAATGCAATTAGTAGTCATCTATTTTGTATATTTGTTTTAAATTTTAATTTCATGAAATAAACACTACAGTTAAAACTATTGGAGTAAAATTTATAAACTATTTAAAATATAAAAATATTGAATTAGAGTTTGGAAAGAAGAACAGATACTGTTCTCTTCAACATCATCATAATCACAATAAAAATAATAAAAATTTATATAGTGCTTACAAAGTGCCAGATGCTTTATAATTATAATCTCATTTTATCCTCACAGCAACCCTGGAAGGTAGATGGTATTGTTATGTCCATTTTACAATAGAGGAAACTTAGGTGAACAGAAGTTAAGTGACTTGACCAGGGTCACACAGTTAGTAAGTGTCTGAAATTAGATTTTAACTCAGGTCTTCCTGACTGCAACCCAAGACTCTAACCACTGTACCACCCCACAGCCACTAAGTCAACAACAATTATTAAGTCCTTACTTTGTACCAGGCACCATAGTAAGCAATGGGAACAAAAATATAAGAAAAAAAAGACACCATCTAGAAGGTAACATTCTAATAGGGGAAGATAATATATAACAGGAATATGAAAAACAGGAGCAAGGGAAGATATTAAGAAGGTACCCAGTGTAGGGGCATAATGGAGGAATCCAGATCGAAGTTTGGTGAGAAATGAAGATATGGCTGACCTGAATACTCTTGTTAAATGGATGTTCTAGAAGAAACCAATCAGAAGGAGCAGTCACAAGGGCTGAATGTAATTCTAAATGTGAATTCCAGAGATGAAGTGATTTTCCAGTTAAAGAGTTTTCTGAGAAACATAAACTGCTCAGATTAACAAATGAGTAAATAGAATATTTAAATAAACTCATTTTAGAAAAAAAATGAACAGGCTGTAAATAGGCTTCCTAACATAAAAAGCATCAGGAGCCAAAGGATTTGCACATGAATTCTATGAAACTATTAAAAATCAACTAATTTTAACATTAAGTAAATTATTTAGAACACTAGGCATAGAGGAAGTCCTACCAAACACCTTTTGTGAAATAACTACGGTACTGATAACTAAATCAGGGAGAGCAAAAACAGAAAAGAAAACTATAGATCAATGTCACTAATGAATATGGGCCCTTATCCTAAATAAATCCTAAATTAGGATCCTAAATCCTAAATAAAATACTAACTAGAAAACCACAACAATATATCACAAAGATTATACATTGTGACCCAGTAGGATTTATACCAGGAATGGAGAGTTGTTTCAATATAAGGAAAACTGTTAACATAATTGATTATATTAATAACAAAAGTAAGAAAAATAATATTATATTAATAGAGAAAAAAAGCTTTTGAAAAAATATACCACTCATTCCTATTTAAAAAATACTTAAAAACATAGGTATAAATTAATTTTTTACTTAAAATATAAAAACATCTGCCTAAATCATCATCAAGCATTACCTGCAACAGGTATAAGCTAAAAGCTTTCCCAATAAGGTCAAGAGTGAAAAAAGTATGCCTATTATCATCAATATTATTCAATATCATACTAGAAATTCTAGCACTAGCAATACGAAAAGGAGTCAGAATGGGCAATGAGGTAATAAAACTATCTCTATTACAGATGATATACTTGGAAAATCTTAGAGATTTAAATAAAAAGTTAGTTGAAAAAATTAATAATGTTAGCAAAAGAGCAGGATATAAAATAAGCCCACATAAATCATCAACATTTCTATATATCAACTACAAAGTTCTGCAAGAAGAGATAATTCTTTTAAAATAACTATAGACAATGTAAAATACCTGGGATTATACCTGCCAAGACAAATCCAGGAACTACATGAACATAATTATAAAAATACTTTTTATACAAATAAAGTCACATTCAAATAATTGAAGAAGCATTCATTGTTCATTGGTGAGCTGAGTCAATATAATAAAAATGAAAATTGTACCTAAATTAATCTATTTATTTAGTTCATTACCAATTAAGTTACCAAAAAAATTATTTTATTGAGCTAGGAAAAAAGACAAAATTCATTTGGAAGAACAAAAGGTCAAGAATATGAAGGGAATTTTTTTAAGTAAAGGAAGGAGGCCTAGCAGTGTCAGATCCTAAACTGTAGACTTAGGTAGCAATTATCAGAATTATCTGGCACTGGCTAAGAAATGGAATGGTGATCAGTGGAATAGAGGAAATGTGCAATACACAGTAATAATTACAAGAACTCCATGTTTGATATATGTAAAAATTTAAGTTTTCAGGATAAAAATTCATTGTTTGTTAAAAAAAAAATTGTCAGGAAAACTAGAAAGTATTCTGGCAGAAACTAGGTATAAATCAATATCTTGCACCATTTATCAAGATAAGGTCAAAATGTATACATGATCTAGACATAGAGATATCATAAGTAAAATAGAAGAACATAGAAAATATTACCTAGGGGCGGCCAGGTAGCACAGGGAGTAAGAGCACCGGCTCCAGTGTTGAGAAGACCGGGAGATCGAATCCCAGGCTCAGACACTTAGCACCCACTCAGAAACACCTGGCCGTGTAACCTTGAGCAAGTTACTTAACCCCAATTGCTTAGGGGCGGCCAGGTGGCTCAGCGAGTAAGAGCACTGGCTCCAGTGTCGGGATGACCTGGATCAAATCTGGGCTCAGATACTCAGCACCACACCCAGAAATAACTGGCCGTGTAACCTTGAGCAAGTTACTTAACCCCAATTGCTTAAAAAAAAAAAAATATTACCTATCAGATTTATGGATAGGAGAATTTATGAATAAACAAGAGCTAAAGTGCACTTTGAGATATAAAACGGATAATTTTTATTATATTAAATTAAAAAGATTTTCTACAAATAGAACCAATGTAGCCAAGGTTAGAAAAAAGCAGATAATTGGAGGAAAATTTTGTAGACACTTCCCTGAATAAAGGCCTCATATCTCAAATATATAGAGAACTTTGTCAAATTTAAAAGATGAGTCATTTTCCAATTGATAAATGGTCAAAGGATATGAATAGACAGTTTTTCAATGAAGAAATCAAAGTTTATTTATAAATATATATGTACAATGGACATATATATGCATGATTCATATACATATATATCATATAAAAAGTGCTCTCAATCATTATTGATTAGAAAAACAAAAAATAAAACAACTTTGAGATACTATCTCACACCTATACGATTAGCTAAAATGATAGAAGGGGAAAATGACAAATGTTGGCAGGGATGTAAAATAACTGAGACATTAATATACATTGGTGGAACTGTGAACTGATCCATCTGTTTTGAAAAGGAATTTGGAATTATGCTCAAAGAATTGTACAACTATGAATATACCCTTTGACCAAGAAATACCACTATTAGGTTTGTTTCCCAATGTGATGAAAGAAAAAGGAGAAGAATCTATAAGTTCTCAAATATTTATAGCAATTCTCTTTATGGTGACAAAGAACTGGAAATTGAGGAGATACCCATAAATTGGGGGATGGTTGGACAAGTTGTGGTATGCAATTGTGATGGAATATTAGTGTGCTGTAAGAAATGATTAGCATGTTGATTTTAGGAAAACATTAAAAGACTTGCATGAAATAATAGAGTTAAATAAGCAGAACCAAGAAAATGTTGTGTACAGTAATAGCAATGTTGTTTGAAAAGTAAATGTGAATTACTAAGCTATTGTGAGTTACATGAATATTCACATCAAGTACAAACAACCTATGAAGAAAGATACTATCCATCCCCAGAGAAAGAATTGATATATGGGACTATGTATTGTATAGTTTCACGTATATATCTGTGTCAAATGTTGGCCTTTTCTAGTGAAGGACTGGGAGGGAGAGAAAGAAACATCTTGGAACTCAAATGTAACAGAAAAAATTTTTTTTAATTTATAAAGAACTTTCTGGAACATGTTGGAGGAATATAGATTGCAATCTAGTGAGAAATGAAGAGATGGGTGCCCTAGGCCTACATCCTTAAATAGAGATTTAGTTTCATCTAATAATCACCATAAAAAAATTATTTTATTTTCACTACCATTGTGGTCACCAATTTTACATGATAAGAGTATGACTAGAAATTATTTTGACAAGGAGCTCAGATCAGAGTCATTCAAACTAAACAAGTCAGGTTAAACCACTTGAGTCACTCAGAAAGTTATTTATAAAACTGTTTTATAACACTTTATTCCCCATCCACTTTGGGCTCAGAAGGAAGAGTTCCTGGGTAAAAGTAAGCTCAAAGGTCTTAGAAGGACCTTCAAGGTCATCCCTTTCACTTTATAAATAGGAAGGCTGAGGTCCATAATGGTTAAATGGTTTGCCCAAGCTCACACAGGTAGGATAAAGCAGAAAATTTCTAGTCCTGCCTTCTAACAGGATTTGGAAGCAAATCTGGCACTCTTTCAATTGCAGTGGGAAAGAAAAGAGAGGGGGAGCATTATAGAACTAGACTAGTGGACTATGTGTTGTGGAATATTAACCTCTGACAAATTTTTACAAGATCTTAAGCCTGACAGGTGGTATAGATGTCTGCTGTCCCTAGACAATACAAGTAAAGTAGTTTTGTCCATGCAAGGTAGAGGGGGAGGAAGTATAGTACCTCCACTCCTATGACTGAGTTTGAATCATCAGTCCCTGTCCATGGTGCTAAAGACAACTTTAATCATTCTTTTAAAGTGTAAGCTAATTATACTAGTGAATGATTCATCCCATTGAGGAATCGAGCTCTCAAACTGATATTCCAGACTCTGGGGTTTTAATAGGGCTACTGGGGGACTGCAGTAATTTTTTTCCTTTTCTCTTTCTGCTTCTGCTTGCCAAGTTTCCAACAGGGGAGGATATGTAAGTTCAGTTCTCTTGGGGATTGACTCTGAATAGAATTGTCTCTATTTTTACCAAGAGATAAATTGAATAAATACTGAGCTTGATGATGAAATATTGTGGTCATATATATTTTTTAAAGTTTTTAATGCCAGTAAAAATAAACCATAGAAAGGGAATATCATAGAACAGAAGAAAAGGGCACTAAGTGGCTGATATTTAAAAAAAAACTCAATGTGAATGCATATATCTGAGAGGGAATTGCCATAAATGTATTAATGTTCTTTCAGCTTGATTTAGAACTTCTAGCTTCTGCTTCTCGGTGTCTCTGTACTTAAATGTTTCTTCTGACATTGTGAGGTACAAACAGGATAGTGGGGATAACTATAAGGACAATAATTATCATTGATACAGTACAAGATAAGAATGAAATTAATAAATTGTTTTGATGCTAGTAGCAGAAATACTCAATACTTCTTATCACCTTCAATATTCATGTCTTTTGATTACAGAAAAAAAAATGAAGGCAACAGTCATGGCTTTGGGTGGCAACATCTGAAATCAGCAGACATCGGTTGGGTAAGATTTGGAGGGCTTGGAATAGCCATTCCATCCATGTTCTCTCTTTATACATATACACACACCACTATTTTTATTATTCAATTTTTTATATTTACTGTTATATTTTAAGTTCCAAGCTGTTTCCTTTTCTTCCTCCTCTTTCTGTACTAAAGAAGGTCACTATTTAACACAAATATATAGAAACATTAAAACATGTGCAATACTCAACTGTGTGTACTTCTATTTATCAGTTCTCTCTCTGGAGGTGAATAGTGTCTTCCTTCACAGGTTCTTTGTAGTTAAGTTGAGAATTTATAATATTCAAAATAACTTAGTCATTCACAGTTATTCTTCAAACAAAATTACTATTACTGTATATTGCATTCTCTTGGTTCTGCTCTTTTCACTCTTCATTATTACATGCAAGTCCTTTCATGTTTTTATAAAGTCAACCTGCCCATCATTTCTTACAGCACACTAGTATCACATCACAATCACATACCACAACTTGTTTAACCATTCCCCAATTGATGGGTATCCCCTCAGTTTCCAGTTCTTTGCCACCACAAAGAGAACTGCTATAAATATTTTAGAAGGCATAGGTTCTTTTCCTTTTTCCCTGATCACCTTGGGAAACAGAACTAATAGTGATGTTTCTGGGTCAAAGGGTATATACAGTTTTATAACTCTTTGGTCATAATTCCAGATTGCTCTCCAAAATGGTTGGATCAGTGAACAGTTCCACCAGTATCATCTTAGTATCCCACACACTATTGTTATTGAAATAATTTAAATTCAAATAAAGTCTCTTGTTTTTCAAATTGTCAAGTAAGAAATTCTATAATCTGTATAGGAATTGTTATTTGTGGCCAAAAACCTATAGCTTTTGTAAAGAGGGGAAAGAATTATTCAGAAGAGGAAATATGAAGCTCCTGGCCACCCTCATTTTGTTTCCTTTTACGCTTTAGTTCCTACCCTCCCATCTTTTATCCTTAACTTCCCTTGTGTATTGTTCAAATTGTGTTTTGGAGTTCAAAATGAAACTCTAGTCTCAGGGAGGACATCAGTTGAGGCACACACTCAACTTTAATCCCTCAATTCTGTTAGTACTAGTATTAAAAGGAGGAGGAGGAGTAACTAGCATTTGTATACAGTTTCAGGTTTGCTAAGAAACATACATAACATATACAACCCATATGTCCCCAGAAGTCATCCAAGGCAAGTTAACCAGTTGTTAGGATCAGATACTCATGAAAAACTACAAAGATTTTTAAGTTTTCCTTTATATCATCATGAGTTTAACAAGCATCAACAACATGAATATTTTCCCTATACAGTGAATAGAAAAAGAAGACTACACATGAAACCATAAATTTCCACTACACACAATTTGGTTTCTAAGTATTTTTAAAATTTAACATAATTTCAACACTTCTAATATGCTTATTGGTGTACAATTCATTTCTAAACTAGAAGGAAGGGAAACAAATTCCACTTCATAGTAATTACTAAGACTTTAAGGGATGGAAATAGGATATGGTTACAGAAGGCTGTGACCTTATTAAAGGAACAGAATAAGCAAAAGAGGCATTGAAATATAGCTGTGTGATAAGGAGAAATATTAATGTGAGAGCATACAGGAATCCAAGGTAGGAAGCAAAGAGATAAGAACTGGGGTAAAGATCAGTGGGAAAAGACACAGAAGCATTATTTTCATGTGACTAAATCACAGACCGCTTGAATAGAAGAAGGAAGAAATAAAAAAGAAACTTGTGAAACAGATGACAAACTTTGCATATGATAATAGTATGGGAGTTTAGTGATAGAAGGTTTTAATTATTCCAAAATTAGCCAAAGTTATTTCATTTTTCTCT
>NW_027185771.1:31974358-32122064 GCF_028583685.1 Petaurus breviceps papuanus
GACATTAACCCCCTGCTGAAGCTGTCCTGTTCAGACATCTTCATTAATGAGCTAATGATCCTCACTATTGGTGTTCTTGCTGGCCTGACTCCATTCTTCTGCATCATCATCTCTTATGTGTATATAGTCTTGGCCATACTAAGGATCCCATCCACTGAAGGGAAGCAGAAAGCATTTTCCACCTGCACCTCTCACCTTTCTGTAGTATCTCTCTTCTTTGGAACTGTCTTTGGAGTCTATTTTAGCCCTTCATCCAACCGCTCAGCCCACAGTGACATAATTTCATCTGTAATGTACACAGTGGTGACACCAATGCTGAATCCTTTTATCTACACCTTGAGGAACAGGGATATGAAAGCAGCCCTAAGGAGGATCTTTTAAGTTCACTTCTTGAGGGCTAAGATATCTAAAATAAACCCAAAAATTATGTTTCTCTTCCCTTATGTTCCCCAAACTGAGTAGTGGGAAAGAGCCAACTTCAAAGAATTTTCTTCCCACAGGGGAAGTGCTTTGATTCATTGAGATCTCTATCAAATATCTTAAACTCATTCTCATGCTTTGTCTATCTGTGTTGACAAGTTTGAACCAGAGCAAATCCACTAATGGTACAATAATATAATTCTATTGTTGAAGACTGAAAATAATATAATTTTTAAATTAAAGAATTGAACTTATAGAAGTTTAGTCATCAAGAAACAGATATTATAAAGATACAAATAAATTCCACTTTGATTCCCTTTCTCTACATAATCTGGTCATCAGATTAGAGAATTCTCATCATCTGATTACAGAATGACATCTGGACACTCATTTCCCTATTATTTTACTTTTATTTCCCTTTATCTTAACACTTTAGATATATTCAAATCTCTACCACAACTTGTCACCTTCAGCTAACCCCTTGCTCAGCATCACATGCTATGATAGAGAGAGAGCTCTCTGAAAGTCTGAAGACCTAGTTTTTGTCCTGGTTCCATGGCTAATTTAGCTATAAGCAAGTGTTTGAACCTCAGTTTCCTGTTCTGTATAATAAAGGAGTTGCACTAAATTAATTATGGTCATTTATATTGCTAACTAGAGGTAACTTTCCAGAGTAGAGAGTGGATATTGAGATAGTGATAACCCTCTGCAAGTTATCTCTCACATGCAAATAATTACTTTGATGGGTAGTCTGATGAGCCACTAGTGTTAGTAGGTCTATTTATGAGAGTAAGGAAGGACTAGAACACTACCAACTCAAATTAGTGAGAGTCATTAAAAAATGAGGAACTAAGAATAAGTTAGAGTTACTATCTCAGTTCAAAAAATAATAATTGCCCATGAATGTAGCCTGTTAACACTATGGAACTTCTTAGCTCCCACTACCAGCAGCATCCCTTTTCCTGTTCACCATTTTAAGCTTTTGTCTTTTTCTCTAGACTTAGGAACCAAACAACAACAATAAAACTCATAAAACACACAGAAAGAGACTGGATGCCTTTTTTCAAAAACAACATTAAAAGCTGTAAATCTCAATTCCATTATTTTATAAGCTTGAGTGAAAAGCAACCCAAATAACAGACTATGTGATGATTTCAATTAAATTCAGTTTAAGAATGAATTGACTGAAGCAACCAAGTTAAACCCTAGGAGTTAAGAGAAAATAAAACAAAACCCAAGGAGTTGACCCTGTATCAGAAATGTCAGGGATGGTGGTGTTGTTTACACCAGAAGGAGCTTCCAAATGACACCATACTTTTGGACCTTTGAAGGCAGTTTTCCCAATCCCTCAATCTTATTGGTTTTCCTTTGTTAATTATTTTCAATTAATCTAGCATAAGATTTGTTTGTCCATATTTATTTGATGGTGTCTACCACATTAGATTGTGAGCTCCTCAAGAACAGGAATGGTTTTCACCTTTGCTTGTATCCCCAGCACTGAGCACAGTGCCTGGAACATAGGTGCTTAATAAATAAATAAAATAAAATAGGTATTTATTGACTGACTCTGAAATCCTTTGATGCTGTTATTTGATCCCACCTTACAAGAGTAATCTTGTGACCTTTCTAGCAAATAGTAATTGCCACTTGCAAATGTTCAGTTTGAGAATATAGAAGTCATTGTTTCCTATGAACATGTTTTGTTTGCATACTATACTCTTGTGATGAGAATAAACTGAGTACTCCCACAGTTAGTATGGCAACTCCTTTATGATTTCTAGAACTCCAAAAATTATGCAATATTATATTTTGAAGCCTCCTCATAAGTCATCTAAAACATAGTTCAACAGGAAACACCAATATCCAAAGATGATAGTGAATGAGTAGTCAACAAGATACTTCATCTCTCAGTTCTGGGCATTTTCTCTGGCAGGCCACCGTACCTAGAATGCTCTCCTCCTCAACTCTGACTACTGACCTCCCTGGCTTCTTTAAGACCCAACTAAAATCCCACTTTCTGCAAAAAGTCTTCCTCAACCCTTGTTAATTCCATGCCTTCCTCTTTTAGTTATTTCCTGTATTTAGCCAATTTTGTATATGATTGCTTGCATATTAAAGATTGTAAGCTCCTTGAGGGCAGGAATTGTTTTTTTGCCTCTTTTTGTATCCCCAGTGCTTAGCACAGTGCCTGCCACATAGTAGGTGCTTAAGAGATGTTTATTGATTGAGCAATTCAATCTCAGAAAGACCTTCAAGACCTACCTTCCAAAGCAGCCCATTCCACTTTTAGTCATTTCTAATTGTAAGGAGCATTTTCTTTATGGACAGCCAGGTGGCACAGTGAGTAGTGTGCAAGACCTGGAGTAAGGAAGACTCATCTTCCTGAGTTCGAATCCAACCTCAGACACTTTAGTTTACCGACCTTTTTTTTTTTTTTTTTGCTTCAGTTCCTTATTTGTAAAATGAGTTAGGTTAGAGAAGGAAATGGAAAACACTCTGGTATATTTGCCAGGAAAACTCCAAGAGGAGTCAGACACAACTAACTAAACAAAATTTTTCATGCATGGAGTCTAAAAATCTGCCTTCCTGCGACTTCTACACATTTTTCTAGATCTATCTTTTGCAATTAAGTCTAATCTTCCTATTTTAATATGATTATCTTTCAAATATTTAAAGATAGCTCTTGTGACATCCATAATCAATTTCAATAGCTTTCCTCATTACTGCTGTCATTTCAGTAATCAATGTATTTATTTTAGCCTTGTTAATAGTAAATGTCAACATTCACCTGGTTTATAAAAAGGTCTTTATTCCTTATAAAGACTTGTTTTTCTTACTAGATGCCAACAGGAGCAAAGAAACTATAATTGTAGGTCTCTCTGAATCTGCCCTTAAACTTGTGGCATACTGAAACAGATATTTGGGAATAGTTCCTTTTCTTGGATTTTGTATAAACTGCAAATTACTTACTACTACCATGTGAATTTTCAAAACAAAAAACCAAGTAAAAAAGTAATTGAAGGGGTGGCCAGGTGGCGCAGTGAGTAAGAGCGCTGGCCCCAGCGTTGGAAACCTGGGATTTGTTCCAGCCTCAGATACCCGGCACCCACACAAAAATAACTGGCCGTGTAACCTTGAGCAAGTTACTTAAACCCAATTGCTTTAAAAAAAAAAAGTAATTGAAATTTGGTCCATTATTTAAATAGACAAATTTGAGCTTTCTCAAATTAATACAGATTGCAAATTCCATTTAGGTCATCTGTTGAAGAAATACTACTCTTAAGGCAGAATCTATTGGTGTGTGAAGACTCACAGATTGCTAAGAGTAAAAGCAACAACTATTTACTCAAACTTGCCTTCCCAAACATTGGGTGTTTCTTTTTTATTTAAAATAAAATAAAACTTATTCCAGAGGCCTTAGGGTAGATTTTCAATAAAAAAAGATATTTTTCCCTCAAAATTGTTTGGTCTTCTATCTTATTTTGATTAAGAAGCAGTACTTGACTTGGTAAGCAGATTTCTTGGTAATCTAGATCTCTTGGTAAGCAGATAAAATTTTGATTTTATCACATTTAACTCAATAAAATAAAATAATCTGCACTGTTAAGATTTAGTATGTGGCAATCTTGAGGCAGTTATTATTTTTTAAAAATGCTTGATGAGTATTTTTATAAATAGAGTAACAATTTATTTCTTCTTGCCCATTCATGTTGTGTTTTCTGAGAATTAATTTTAGGGTTTTGCAGATCTTCATTTTATGTAATAAGTTTTCATCACATACACATTATTTTTGTAATCCAGAAACTTAAAATATATATTTGGAATGTATACTGTATACTTTTATCAATAAAGATGATTGTAAAATATTTTTTCTACATTTTCTGTGGGATGGAATGAAGGCTATCTGATAGCCTAAGTATGCATTGTAATGTTAAGGGATTAATAGGAACTGAGGACACTTTTATTCCAATCTTTGGAGACTTAGCTTTGTGCTATGTTGAATTATTTGTGAGCTCTGAGATTACTCGGATTAAATTCTAGGTAAAGGAAATATCAGTGAAAGAAATAGCAATTTGAAAGGCTATCTCCTGCCTAAAATTGAATTGTCTTTATAAACCTAAACCATGGGATGCTTGGCCTTGGGTTACAATTATTGTGATGATTATTGTTATTTTGGAGGCAGCTAGCTAATGTAGGGGATAAGGTGTTGAACCTGGAGTCAGGAAAACTTGAGTTCACATACTGCCTTAGACACTTACTGGGTGTATGACTATAGAAAAGTCATAACCTCTTGTCTTCTGTAGTTCCCTCATGTGTAAAATGGTAATAATAATAATAGGACTTAGTTCTCAAGTTTATAAAGATTAAATGAGATAATACAGGTAGAGTACTTTAGATTAAAAAATTATTATAAATTTTTATAATATAAATTATAAAATGCTAATTAAATTATTATTTCACATTTTGATGATACCTTTTGTTTTTTGTAGATTCAGAAGACAATGTGAGGATGGAGAGAACACAAACAATTAGAAGATAAGGAAAGGGTCCCCACATACTTCTTTTTTTTTTAAAGCAATTGGGGTTAAGTAACTTGCTCAAGGTTACACGGCCAGTTATTTCTGGGTGTGGTGCTAGGTATCTGAGCCCAGATTTGATCCCCAGGTCATCCCGACACTGGAGCCGGTGCTCTTACTTGCTGAGCCACCAGGCTGCCCCACCACACATACTTCTAACACAAGAAATATTTTAGAAGAATCAAAAAAAAGTTCATATTGTTATAGGGTGTTAGCACAGATGGAATGTAAAATGGTTCACGGTGCTGAGTCAAAGACTCCCCAGAGCCTGACTATGGAGGGAAGAAAAACTACAATATCTGGAAAAAAATGGACATGAAGGAAATTTAGTGGAAGAATGAATCACCTGAATCTCCAAAGACACAGGATAGTAGATTCTCTTTAAGAATTTATTTGCAAGTGAATTGTATCAAACATTTAAATATCAACTAGTCCCAATATTAAATAAATTATTTAGAATAATAGGTTATAAAGGGATTCTACCAAATTCCTTTTATGAGATGAATATGAGACCAATACCTAAACCAGGAAGTGCAAAAACAGAAGAAGAAAATTATAGACCAATTTCATTAATTAATATGTATGCAAAAAATAAAATATTACCTAAAAGATTACAACAATATGTTACAAAGAATATGCATTATGATCAACTGAGACATACCAGGAATTCAGGGATGGTTTGACACAAAAAACTATTAACATAATTTATTACATCAATAATAAAAGTTTAAAAATCATATGATTATATCATTAGCTGCAAAAAAAAGCTTTTGATAAAGTTCAATAATCATTTTTTATTTTTAAAAAATACTTGAAAGCATTAGTATAAATGGATCTTTCCTTAAATTGAAAAAAAATCACTTTTCTAAAGCTATCAGCAAGTGTTATTTATAATGGAGATAAACAAGAAGTCTTCCCAATAAGATCAGGTGTGAAGCAAGGATGCCCACTGTCAGCAATATAATTCCATCTTCTATTGGAAACCCTAGCAATAGAATTAAAAGAAGAAAAAGAAACAAGGAATCAGAAAAGGGAATGAGGTAATAAAACTGTCTTTGCAAATGATATGATGATATGCTTGGAAAGTCCCATAGACTTAACTAAAATGTTAGCTAAAACAACTAAAAATTTTAGAAAAGTAACAGGATATAAAGCACATTGACACAAATCACCAGCATTCCTATATGTCACAAACAAAACACTGTAAGAAGAGACAGCAAAAAAATAAAATAAAATACTCCATTTAAAATAACTCTAGACAGTATAAAATACTTGGGAATAAACCCCCCCCCCAAAAAAAAAAAAAACCTCAGGAACTATATTTTTTAAAAATCCATTTTTATGTAAATAAAATTAGACTTAAACAATTGGAGAAATATTAACTGTTCATAGGTGGGTAGAGACAATATAATGAAAATGACAATTTTACCCAAACTAATTTATATATTCAGTGCCATCATAATTAAATTACCAAAAAAAAATTTACTGAATTAGAAAAAGTTATAACAAGAATCATTTGAAAGACAAAATGTCAATAATATCAAAGGGAATAATTTTTTTAATGTAAAGGAAGAAGGTTTAGTATACCAGATCTTAAACTGTATGATAAGGCAGTAATTATCAAACCATCTGGTACTGGCTAAGAAATAAAAAGATAAATCAATGGAATAGAGGGGACATACAATTTATAGCAACAAATCAACACAATAAACTTTTATTTAATAAGTGTAAAGACAAAATTTGGGGATAAGAATTCACTATTTGATATAAAAAGTTTTGAGGAAAACTGGAAAATAGTATGGCAGAAACTAGGCATCAGTATCTTACACCATTTACCAAGATAATGGATACATGTAATGGATACATGTCCTAGATATAAAGAGATTTTACAAGAAAATTAGAACACAGAACATGTTCTTTATCAGACTTATGGATAGGTGAATAATTTATGAATAAACCAGAGATAGAAAGCAAAGTTAGGTGTAAAATGGATAACTTAAATTAAATTAAATTTAAAAGGTTTTGCACAGATAAAACAAATGCAGCCAAGATCAGAAAGAAAACAGAAAATTGGGGAGGGGAGTTAGATTTTATAGACAGTTTATCAGACAAAGGTTTCATATCTAAACTATACAAACTTTATCAAATCTATAAGAATATTAATCATTCCCCAACTGATAAATGGTCAAAGGATATGAACTGGCAACTTTCCAAAAAAGAACTCAAAACAATTTCTAGTCATATGAAATAATGCTCTAAATCATTATTGGTTAAGGAAATGAAAATTAAAACAACCTTGAGATATCAGTTGCCACCTACCATATTGGCTAAAATGATTGAAGGGGGGAAGCAACAAATGTTGGAGGGGATGTAGAAAAATTGGGGCACTAATTGGGAAACTAATTATTGGTGGAACTGTGAACTGATCCAACCATTTTGGGGAACAATATGAATTTATGTCTGAAGAGTTAATAGTTACCTATACCTTTTGACCTAGCAATACTACTACTTGATCTATTTATGAAGACAATCAGGGGGAAAGGAAAAGAACCTATATGTTCTAAAAGGTTTATAACAGCTCTTTTTGTGGTGGCAAAGGATTGGAAATTGCAGGGATGCCCATCAATTGGGGAATGGCTGAATGAGTTGTGGTTGGTATATGATTGTAATGGAATACTACCAAGCTAAAATAAATTATGAGCTCAATGGTTTTAGAAAAACATAGAAAGATTTGCATAGAATAATGAAGAGCCAAATGAACAGAACCAAGAAAACATTATATACAATAATAGCAATATTGTTTTAAGAATGACTTTAAGCAAATGAATTATTTTGTCTATTATAAATACTTAAATTAACTATGAATAAAGACACTATATGCATCTATAGAAAGAACTTATAAATAGAAGTATATATAGAATGGTTTTACATATATGCATGTGTATGTAATAGCAGTCATCTCTAAGGTGGGGATAGGGAAGAAAAAAAGAAACTTACATGATAATTTTGTTGTATATTTGAAAGGGATAGCAAGTTGTGCATAGTACATTACCAGTTTCATGCTCAATTATCTTTTTTATTATACCATGTTATGGAAATGCTTGATTTATTCCATAAATTAAATTTTTTACGAAAGAAGATTCCTAGAGAGTGTACATTGAAAGAAAGAAAGACAAGAAATAAATTAGATGAAAAAAAACCTTCTTAGGAAACAGAACTAGCATATGTGGATCCAGAGCTACTCTATTTTGAGAATCATTTCATTTTGTTCACACATATTTGTCTGTACTCTTCCATTAGTGTCTGCAATGCAAGTAACCCAAAATAGAAGATAGCATAGTATCTTGTTGTGCAACCTGCTCTGAGAAACATTCTAGCCCCTATGCATCTTGTTATGCAGAAACTCCTCCTCCTAAAACTGGATAAAAGGATCATGTAGCACCAATGCAATATTCACAGAGCTGACTGTGACTATGTAAATATGCTGGCATAGTTCTCAGTTGCAAAATATAACAGATTCTCCATATATAAAACAGAAGCAAAACATTTATTCAAACACCAGAAAACCAAATAACACCAGGAAACCAAATCTGTCATACCAACATAAAAGTTAATAACACCACAATGCAGCAAAGAGCCACACCATCATTTAGCCTTCCCACAAACCAACACTCACAAGCCTAGTTTTCTCCCTGGTTGCATCCTCTCTCTCCCACCATCTAGCTGCTCTGACTCCCAGCTTCCTATGGTCTCTGCTCCACCTTTCAGCAAACTCCTCCCACTACAGACTCCATGTGATTACATTCGGCCTATTAGGGAGCAAGGAAGATCTCCAAAAGCAGGGAAAATCTTCAAATTCCCATTATCATTACAGGTCATTGCACCAGATCAGCCTCAAGTCCCAAAACAGAGACCTTGATAAATCAACTTTTACCCCATCCTAAGAACTCCCCATTTGACAAAAATTATTAGGAAAACTGGAAAGCAGTTTAGCAGAAATTAGGCATGGACCAACATCTCACACATTTATTAAGATAAGTTCAAAAAGGATAAATAATTTAGAAATAAAAGCTGTTATTTTAAGTAAATTAGGGGAACATGGGAAAAAAAAGATATCTGACAGATCTATGAATAAAGGAAGACTTTATGACCAAAGAAGTAAAAGAATTTAATATGTTAGTGTTATATTAATAACTTATTGGGGTTATTTTTGTTTTGTTTTGTTTTTTGCCTTTTGGAGGGCAATTGGGGTTAAGTAACTTGCCCAAGGTTACACGGCTAGTATTTTTGTGTGGGTGTTAATAACTTATTGTTAATTCATGATCTACCATTTCCCCCTATTTCTATGAAGACCCAATTCCTCAAAAAAATCAGTGAATCTTTGAAAAACATGGCTGAGTGATGAGATTAGTGAGGTCCCCACCCAACTGGAAAACCTAATTTCTATTTAGAACATAAACAGAACCTAATCTGGGTGAGACCCTTGCCTAGGGAAGAAACCTCTGCCCTTGATCTCCTTCCTTAGACTTTAGGGTAACACACCTCATGAAGGATAAAACTAGCCAGATAGGTCTGGATAGAAATGGTTTCCCCTACCCAGATTGTTGAAAGATGCTGAGTCTCATGATCCAGTCACGTTCTCATCAGGAAGAGCTAAAGACTTTTAGTCCACTTCTTTATTAAATATCCACCAATCAAGGTTGAGTTTCACTTCTCAGGAGAGTTCCCTATCAGAAAGTACACATCTGATTTAAGGCATTTTTTAGTCTGTCTAGGCATCTTTGGTTACTGAAGGAAACCACTGATCATCAATTTATTGATTATTCACTAGCCTAATAACAAGTTGACTATTAATTATCTAGAAACTCTGTCTCTCAGAGATTTATTCATCACACAAGAGAGAGAGATGATCACAAAAAGTATAACGGATAATTTTGATTACATAAAATAAACAGGCTTGTACAAACAAAATTAATGCAGCCAAATTAGAAGGAAAACAGAAAACTGGGGGGATAATTTACAGCAAGTTTCTCTGAAAAGATCTGTAAGGGTCAAGATCAATGTGGGTCAAAGTAAGAGCAAGCACCCTAGCATACCTAGGATGGCTGCTTTTCTAAAGGAAAGCAACTCAAAAAGGGTTAACAATCTTACTTTAATCAAACATATATCATTCACTTAGTTCAGGGGGAAAAGTTAGCACCCTGAACTTCAGAAAATACGAACAGAAATTACAAGCAGACAAAATAATACAGTCAGAGAAAATAACACACTTCAACAGACCAACTGACAAGGCTTCTAACTGTGTGACCATTACACACATACAGTGTTTGTTAGTTACCAGAGAGAAAAGCAACAACATCTGGGTTTGCCCAGTCTCATCTGACCAAATCACACAACTCTTCCCATAAGTGAGCCCCAAAGCAAAAAACCTCACCTCAGAGGTATATATAGCCTTCTCTAGGGTCAGAGAACATCACAACCTTCATGACCCCATTATCTGATTACAAAGTAACAAAAAGTAGATCTTCTTGAAAAACTAGCCTCCCCTAAGCAGGCTTCTCTTTTTGTGCTCCAAGTGAGGTCCATTAAGGGGCAGGGAAGATCTTCGAATTCCTTTACCATTACAGTCAATACTATAATATGGCAAGAATAACTCTAATGTGGATTTAAACTCTAAGAAGAGAGATATAACATCCAGGAAGAAGGAGGTCACACTCCTACTACATTCTGCTCTGGGAATATTGTGTTCAGTCCTGACCACCACATTTAGGAATAACCTTTATAATCCATAGAGCCTAAAGAAAGGAGAAATTGGGATGGTGAAGGACCTCAAGTTCATACCTTGGGAGGATCAATTGAAAGAATTAGAAATGTTTTTCAATGACTTTCTTCAAATATTTGAAGGATGGTCATGTGGAAGAACAATTATATGTGTTCTGTTCTGACTCAAAAGACAAAATTTAGAACAATCAATGGAAGTTACAACAAGGCAAAAAGAGTAGAATAGGTGTCTCAGGAGGCAGTAGATTTCCTCTTATTTGAGGCCTTCAAGCAAAGGCTAGATATTCTAGGTGCACAGGATTAATTCCAAAAGTTGCAGAGGTAATCGTACTTTTCTACCTAGCCCCCCGCATATAGTAGCAAATGCTCTCTAAATGAATAGTTAGGTGGTAAAAGTTCTCTGTACCATTAAAAGACAAAAGCAAAACCTAATTATGCAATACACATATATTCCAGTACATTTTTCTGAAAGCTGTATCATAAACAGACAGCTTTCAGATGAACACCAAATTCAGAGAGCAAATAAACTTCCAAGACATTTCTAAATGGAGGACAAAATACTCTGGGTCTTTAGATTTCCTGGTGTTCCACCAGTCTTCTTCACATAAATATAAGCACTAAAACTCATGGGAAGGTAGTAGGATAATCTTCAGTAACAAACCCAGTAACTAAATGAAGACAAAATACTTTTCACACAAATAAAGTCAGATCTAAACAATTGGGGGGAAAATCAATTGCTCATAGGTAGACTGGGCTAATATAATAAAAATGACAATTCTGCTTAAACTAATTTACTTATTCAGTACTATACCAATCAAACTACCAAAAAATATTTTATAGAGCTAGAAAATATAAAAACAAAATTCATCTGGAATAATAAAAGTTCAAAAATATCAAGGGAATTAATGAAAAAATACAAAGGAAGGTGGCCTAGCAACACCAGATTCCAAATTATATTATAAAGCAATGATCATCAAAAAACATCTGATAGTGGCTAAGAAATAGAGTGGTGGATAAGTGGAATAGATTAGGTATACAAGACAGTGGCAAATAACCATAGTAATCTAGTGTTTCATAAACCAAAAAAACTCAGCCCCTGGAATAAGAACTCACTAACTGACCCAAACTGCTGGGGAAACTGGAAAACAATAGGGCACAAATTAGGTATAAAGCAACATCTCACATGCAATACCAAGATGCATCAAAATGGGTACATGATTTAGACATAAAGCAAATTAGAAGAGCACCTGTCACACCTATACAGAAGGGAAGAATTCATGACAAACAAAGAGATAGAGAGCATTACAAACTATAAAACAAATAATTTTGATTATATTAAATTAAAAGGCTTTTGCACAAACAAAACCAATGCAACTGAGATTAGAAGGAAAGGAGAAAGTTGGGAAATAATCTTTACAGAGAGTGTCCCTGATAAAGATGTCATTGCACAAATATATAGAGATCTGAGTTAAATTTCTAATAATAGAAGCCATTCCCCAATTGATAAATGGTCAAAGGATATGAAGAGGTAGTTTTTAGGTGAAGAAATCAAAGTTATCTATAGACATATGAAGAAGTGGTCTAAATCACTTTTGATTAGAAAAATGTAGACTAAACCAAGTCTTAGATACCATCTCACATCTTTCAGATTGGCTAATATGACAAAAAAGGAAAATGATAAATGTTGGAGAGGATGTGGGAAAATTGGGACATTAATGCATTGCTGGTAGAGCTGTGAACTGATCCAACCATTCTGGAGAGCAATTTGGTACTATGTCCAAAGGGCAACCAAACTGTGTATACCTTTTGGTCCAGCAATACCTCTACTAGGTCTATATCCCAGATATCACAAAGCAACAATGTGGTTGCTCACTCTTCTATAGGAAAAAAACTCTGCTTCTAATGTCACCTCTGACATGAGTCCTGTTTCTCAAGTGTCCCCTAAATATTTAAGGTATAGTATTCCATTACATTCATATACCAACAACTTGTTCAATCATTCCCCAGTTGATAGGCATCCCTTCAATTTGCAGTATTTTGCCACCACAAAAAGGACTGCTATTAATAGTTTTGCATATGTAGATCTTTTCACCTTTTATTATGATCTACTTTTGTGTAATAAGAAATGAACAGGCAGGTTTCAGAAAAATCTGGAAAGCTTTGGAAAGTAAAATGAGCAGAATGAGGAAATGGGGAAATGAACAGAACCAGGAAAAACCAGTACACAGTATTAGCAATATTGCATGATGATCAACTATGAATTACAACTCAGGAACACAATGATTCAAGATAGTTACAAAGGACTCATGATGGAAAATGTTATACACATTCAGATAAATAATTGATGGACTCTGAATGTAGATCAAAGCATACTTTTTCATTTTAATTTTTCTTTTTTTCTTTTGATCTGTTTCTTCTTTCACAACTGTGACTAATATGGAAATATGTTTTGCATAATTGTACATATACAACCTGTATCAAATTACTTTCCATTTTAGGAAGAGGAGAGGAGAAGGAGAGAGAAAGTTTTGGAACTCAAAATCTTGTAAAATTGAATACTAAAAAATCACCTTTACATACTACTGGGAAAAAATAAAATGCTGTTAAAATAAAGTAAAGAACTAATAAATTAAGTAATAAATAATTAATTATAATAAAATAATATTAATAAAATAATTAAAAAGAAAGAAAACTATTCATATCTCTTAGAATTCATGGTTTATCACCAGTACAGCATCAATAACCTAAAAATCAAGGAGCAGCTTTTAGGAATGTACTTCAGAACCCCAACCTTGAAGTAACTGAGATATAGACATGCAATATCTTGACATAAACCTGGTGGGACCAATGTTATGTGAAAATTGAGTTAATTTTTGAGCCTAATCATTCACACACACACACACACACACCAATACCAAAGTGATATAGGAGAGAATATGCCCCCAAGGTATTGGGGAAAATATTTGTACATTTGTTTTGCTGTATCTTTGAAGTAAATCTCCTTTTATAAAAACCAATTGATATTTGGGGTAGCTAGGTGGCACAGTGAGTAAAGCATTGGTCCCAGAGTCAGGAGGACCTGAGTTCAGTTCCAGCCCCAGACACTTAACACTCACACACAAAAACTAGCCATGTAACCTTGGACAAGTTACTTAACCCCAATTGCCCTCCAAAAGGCAAAAAAATAAAAAACAATTGATATTAAGTAGTTAAATGGAAGTCACTGTCCCCATAACAAATGTGGAGAACATACCTAGTGGGAGGTCCAGGTGATGGTATTAGGGAAAAAAAAAAAACATTCCCAGTCCCTCAAGGTGCCCTAGAAACCTGAGAAGAGATGTAGCCTGCCTGGTCCTGTGAGAGTTGGGTTAGAACACACTAGATAAATATGTCATTCAGGATCTCTATTATTATTACTTTGTTGTCTATAGTGCCTTTAAGCATAATGTAATTTAACTTCATCCTTTTTTAATCATGTCTATTTCTATTATTATAATTTATTTAGTTCACCTAAAGCATAGTAAATTATATTTCAGTACAGCACCCTCCTTCTTTTAACTTTGTGAAAATCTTTATATTTCTGGTTTGTAAAGCATTCTGCTATCCTCTTCCTCTCTAAACACAAGCCATTCCTTGATCTTATATTACTTGGCATTTTTTCTCTTATTTTCATGTATGAGTCTTGGCTCTATTAACTAGACTGTGAGCTCACTCATGAAAAGAACTGCATCTTCTCCTTTTCTTGTCTCCTATAGGATTCAGAGTAGAATATAGAATAAAAAGGTTTTTTCTAACTTTTGAGATAGTATTAATATATTTCATAAAATTGCCTTCATTTCCCACAATGCCCCTCCCTGTCACCACTCATAAGGCTATTCTTTACAACAAAGAATAAAAAATGTCGGTTGGGAAATTGCTTATTCTTATATGTATGCATTAGTTTATAATAGAACATTATCAGAGATATGTGATGCAACAATCTGTTTCCCTTTTGACTGCTTCCCTTCTTATCCTTGTTGCATTAATATTTAATGCAAAATATAGAATGATTAATGAAGACTTGGAGAATAGTGGAAAGGCAGAACTAGGTCCCCATCAGAGATCATCTAGCACAATCCTTATAGTGTATAGATGTATGATCTTAGAAAATGGAAATAACCTGCCAAAAATGATGCCACAAGTTAGTGGCAAAATTAGAACTTCAAGCAGTATCTGTTTTTCTTTCTCAATTTTTCCCTCTCCCATATAGGATGGAGAACAGAAATAGGTTGGAGAGAATTAAGTTGGTGACAATTACTCCATGACTGTCTCTAATAAATTGTCATGGGAATCAGACCCCAAAGGTCCCTGAATCTGTTAAATATTCCCAACACAAGTCCCATGTAGACACTGCAGCTTCAGAAATATAGGACCCACGTCCTTTCTCTCCACTCCCCACAAGCTTCAGTCAAGGCCTTGCCTCTGTAACTATGCCTCTTTTCCTCTGGGGAAGAAAGTTTCCTGAATCCCCCACCAGCTACTTATTGTGAATCACCTCAAAGAGAGAAGTGGAGAGAGGAGGAATGAAATGCATCTAAATTCACCAGAAACTATACAGGTAAGGGCTGAGGGAGCAAAGCATAGGAAAGACTCACACAATCACAGATTCTCAGTTTGACAAGATCTCAGATTTTAACTAGTACAACTCATACCCAAATAGAAATCTCTTCTATATCATCTTTGAAAAATGATCATCCAATATCTCCTTAAAACCCATCATTCAAGGAGAACTAACTGCCTCCCAATGCATATAATATTTCTTTCCATACTAGGCTTCCAATTTAGGGACACTTAAGTTTTCCTCTTTTTGATTCCTGTCCTTTGTTCCTACTTCTGTTCTCCAAGGTCTTGTAGAAAAAGCCTAATCTTCCTTCCATATGACATCCCTCCAAATACTTGAAGAGGGCTATTCCAACCCTACTTCAAAGCTTATTATTCTCCAGAATTCACATTTCCAATTTCTTCACCTCTTTCTAATATGGTATGGTCTCCAGTACCCTCACCCTCATAGTCATTCTCCTCTGGATGTTTTCCAGGTGATCAAAGTGTTTCCTAAAATCACTCTGCCTTAGATACACTCACATGTACACAAATATACAAGCTTAGAGAGATGCATGCAGAGAAATGCAAACATCTTTTCACACATACATATATTTATATACCCACATACTATATTATATATTTACACACATTCATAATCACACAAATATTCCCTCCAAACTAAGCCAAGTTCAATTTTAGAAACATTTCATTATCACTTCTGCCCTACCTAGTCCCAAATACTCATCCTTCCATGCAAATAGATAACTTAGTATTTAAGCACCAAACCTGGTTTCTTAGCAGATGACTCTCCTCGCTTTGCACCCATATTTCAAGCTCATTTCCACCTCTATGTCTTACAATTGAAAGAACGTGAGGTCTAAAATCAGTGGACCTAGTTTAAATCCCACCATAAGGAGTCACAACCTCTCTAAGACTCCAATTTCCAATGTGGATGTTTGAACTATTTCTAAAGTCCCTTCCAGTTCTAAATCTCTAAATCTCCAAATCCTGGTATTTTACTACCTAGATCGATGCCTCCTTTTCCTTCTGCCTATCTGAATTCTATTCATATGCTATTCATTTATTTATTCTCTCTCTCATTCTCTGTCTCTCTGTCTCTCTCTGTCTGTCTGTCTGTCTCTCTCTCCATATATATATTTACACATATACATATATACACACATATACGTGTGTATGATTATACACGTATAAATTGCATACTGTTTCTGATCAATATCTGTTATTAAAAAGATGACAAATAGCACATAATATACTCTGAAGGAAATAATTTAATAGTGGTGTTATGGTATGCGCACAATAGCTATAATAAAAGGGAAAGTGAGATGAGCTCAGGGAAGAATAAAGGAAAAGGAAGAGTCCAGACAATGTATTAAGACAATATTGAGCAAGGAGAGATCATTTAATCATGGAAGTTCAGGGAAAGTTTTATGGAAGAGGTAACACCCCATATGTTTTTCCCAGCTCAAAATCCCCCTCCTTCATGAAGCCCCCCCTGAGCACTTCAACCCATATTAATCTCTCTGAGATCTGAATTCCTGCAGCATCCACTATCTATTCCACACAGTTGAACACAATCTTTGACCTCTAAGGTCCCTTCTAATTTTATAGTTCTACAATTCTGAGGCAATGCCTTTACTTTGATCTCAATAGTTCTTTAAGAATAGGAAAGAAAAAATAGCTCAGTCCTGTGGGATGCAATTTTATAAAAGCTGACTTGAAAGAAGATAGTCACAAAAATAATATCCCTAAGAAACTTCAAGGACTATTTTATGCTGAAATTAGAAAGTGGAGAACCAAACACTGAGAAAGGTTTTTTATTCCAAGCAAGTTTGAAGTCTTAGATATAGGTAAGTTAGGAAGGATCATTTGAATCCAAGTCTGGAGATGAGACCAGAGTGAATAACAGTTAAAGATTAGGTAGAAAGGTATCAAACTATAGCCAAGTATTTACTCTATGTTAACTACTTCAGATTTAACATTTCAGTGATCTGTTAAGTGTAGGAACTCCATCCACCAATACAAATAATAACTCCTTTATAGTTAGTAGTTAGTCTAAAGTTCTTGTCACTGAAAAATCCATCAACCTGCAGTCAACCTGGTCATAATAATAACTAGCATTTATATATGGCTTCAAAGTCCACAAAGCACTTCAGGTGTTATCTTATTTGATATGTACATAAGTGCTAACATTATGCTAAGAGAAGTTAAGTGACTTACATATATAGCTAGCAAGTATCAGAGGCAGGATTCAAACTCAGGTAATCACTTTGCCACCTAGCTGCCTCCCCAATTTAGGCAAACTGATCATTGAACTACAGATGTTCAGTCCATTACCAGTCCTGTACTTAAAGTCTTTCTAACTTGGTGGGATTTCACACAACTTGTTTTGTTTTCTGTTTGTAGTGTACAGGGGAGGACAAGCAGGAAGGAGAAGGTCCTTAAGTTCATATCTTGTAAAAATAAACTAAATGAAATAGAGATGCTTAGTCAGAAAAAGAGAAAATTTTAAGAGGAAATTATAGTTGACTCCAAGTATATGAAGGACTTTCACATACAAACGGGATTATTAGGTCCAGAAAAGACTACAATGGAAAAACAAAAGGTACCAGTAAAACATGTTTAAACACACAAAAAAAAATTAGAAAATATTTCAAAGAAAATTAATTGAACTTGTAATGCTTGACCCAGAAGGCAGAAAGAGGAATATTGAATAGAAGCTACAAAGGGGAAAATTCAGGCTCAATATAAGAAAAAAATAACTAAGAATTAGTGCTGCACAAAAGTAGAATGAGCTTTCCACAGAAGACATTAGGTAACTTCCTGTCAAGTACAGTGTCAAGTACAGTAAATTCTTACTGAGGCATAGATTGGATTAAATGGTACTTGATGTCACTTCCAACTCTGGGAATCTGTGATTTTGTGAGGACCTATGATTATTTCCATGCAATAATAAATATCATATTAATTATGACTATTTTTTCATTTAATATTTGCTCCTTAAGATGATCTTACTGATTAATGTTGCTATGTTTCACTGGCTTAATAAAGACATTTTTTAAATTACAGCAGTAAAAAATCAATATCTATATCTGAATCTCATCTAAATAAACATATTGCAAATTCGTGTTCATAGCCTTTGAATTTATGTGAGACATTCCTCTGAATTATTTATTAAACTACATTTTGTCTCCAGTAGATATGAACAGAGAAAATCAAACCAGTATTTCTGGATTCTTCCTTCTGGGTTTCTCTGAGCTACCAGAGCAGCAACAAATTATCTTCTGGTTGTTCCTGTGTGTATACTTGATCACTGTGATTGGGAACCTGCTCATCTTGCTGGCCATCGGCTTAGATGCTCACCTTCATACTCCCATGTACTTCTTCCTGGCTAATCTCTCCTTTGTCGACATTTGCTTTTCATCAGTCACAATACCCAAGACATTGGCAAACCACATATCGAGAAGTAAATCAATCTCTTACATAGAGTGTATGACACAGATATATTTCTTTATCACTTTCATAAACATGGATGGGTTCCTTTTGGGAGTTATGGCATATGACCGCTATGTGGCCATCTGTCGCCCACTCCACTATACCACTATCATGTGCCCTAGACTCTGCATCATTTTGGTGATGGTATCATGGGTCATCACTCACCTGCATGCCCTCTTATATACCCTACTAATGGTCCAATTATCCTTCTGTGCTGACAACACCATTCCTCACTTCTTTTGTGACCCATATCCCATCCTGAAGCTATCCTGTTCTGACACCTACCTTAATGACTTGATGGTGTTCACTGTGGGTGGGATGGTTTTTATGACGCCATTCATGTGTATCACTGTCTCCTATGCCTACATCTTTTCCAAGGTAGTGAAGATTCCATCTACTCAGGGGATAAAGAAAGCCCTGTCCACATGTGGCTCTCATCTCACTGTAGTCTCTCTCTTTTATGGAGCTATCATGGGAATCTATCTACGCCCATCATCCTCCTACTCAGCCCAGGACATGGCTGCCACAGTTATTTTCACTGTGATAACGCCAATGCTCAACCCTTTCATCTACAGTCTAAGAAATCGAGACATAAAGGCATCCTTGAGAAAAATGAAAAGAGAGCTTTTCAAAGATTCGAGAACTGCAGATTTTTAGACTTAAAAGAGGCCTTAGAGGTTATCTAGTTGAACCTATAATAATTACTCAAGCTCCTTGACCTCTTGCTGCCTGTCAGCCCTATAGCTGAGGTTAATTAACCCTGATTGGCAGCCTCTGACCACATCACCCCAATCTAGCATCTATGCAAGGAAAACATAAGGATTCTGAAATCCATACAGTTTCAGCTCAACTTCAAGTCAGGCTTGATGCTGGTCATACTCTGAGCTTGTACAGACTGGGTCTGGTAAGAAGGGTATTGCCCTGTTCTGGTAGAATCATGGATTCTCAAAGGTTAAGGGACTTCAGATATCCTCTAATACAATGCATATCTGAACAGGAATTCCCTCCATCACATCTCCAGCGAGTAGTCATGCCAACTTAAGGTAAAGATTTGCAAGCATAAGGAACTCATTACCTCCCAAGGTTAAACATCCCACTTTTTGATAACTCCAACTGTTGAGAAGTTTCTCCTTATATTCAGTCAAAATTTGTTTCCTTGTCACTCCCACCCAGTGCTTCCAATTCCATCCTCTGGAGTGAAGCAAAATAAACATTGTCCCTCTGCCTTTTAACTAACTTTCAATGACTCCAAAGCAGCTATTAAAAGGTGCTTTTCTATCACCCAACCCCAATGTTTTCTCTACTTCAGGCTAAGCATCCCTACCTACTTTGGCAAATTCCTATATGACATGGTTTCCACTTCTTTTGGCATAGTAGTCACACATAATTACTTGATCTAGGTTACCATTAATCTTACAGAAATATAGCACTCAGAACTCAATATTCCTAATGTAATCTAATCAAGACAAAGTAGAATAAATTCCCTTATTCTGGTTATTCTGCTTTGCTATCTAGCCTGTCTCTCAATCTGGTCCATAAAATCCTGCCTTTTAGTCTTACCTTAATGTAGCCTCAATCTCATTAATGTTTTGGGGTCCTATGAAACACTGTTAATACATATCTAGCTTGCAATCCACTAGAATCCTGATGGCACCTTACACAGAAACTGTCTTCTTCCCCACTGTGTATCTATGCAGTGGATTTTAGAAACCAAAATATTGAATTTTTAATTAAGTTATAAGTGTAAATTTTAACAATAACTTTAATAATCACATCACTCCCTTAATAAAAAAAATCTTCAGTGTATAAGCTTTACCTACATGGCAAATAAAATGCAAATTCTTTACCTAGCTTTTGGAGCTCTCCAGAATCTGCTTCCAATCCATTTTCCTACCCTTATGTCTTTCCATCTCTCTGCATTCCTTCTACATGCCATACTGAATAAGTCTCTCTTCTCATTTCATCCAGCCCTCTGTGCATGTGTTTCCACACACATGTATTCCCAATTTGTAACAGGGTATTGGAGCTAACCCAGATCACTTCAGATATTGATGCCAACTTTTGGAAGAAAACATCATGTATCTTCCTATTACATGGGTGGTCAGAACAGGCTTCACTTTTTTTAAACCGAAGAGTATGACACTAGCTTTCTTCTCAGCTCAGCATCCAGAGAGGGTGAAGGTGCAGGGGATGCCCAATAATTGAGGGAAAATCATTGGTGAAGGCTAGAATTTAAATCCCCAGAGAACTCTGGAGAGAAGTAAAATGCAACATACCTGGCCTTCAGGCTATAAGGATTAAATTATGCATTATTACATAATCATTTCCACTGGGAAAGATTGTTGTCTTCTTCAATCAAATTCCATCTTCAGAGCCACTTCCTTCACAAGTTTTACCTATTCCCCCAGGTAAAAATGTTCTTTCACTTCTCAAATGATCACCTGGGCATTTGTCTACATCTTTCCTTTCACTCCTATATACTATATATTTTATACTTATCTATATCCCAATTCATCTTTCACAGAGGAGTTTCAGTGCCTTGAAAGTATAAACTGTAGTTGTTTGTTTGTTTGCTTGTTTTTCATATTATGTACTGAGCACCTACAACAGTGCCTTATGTATAATGAATGCTTAATGAATGTCCATTGAATTTGCTTTGTATTCATAGCAAGTAGGTGGCAGAACCAGGATTCAAACCCAGGTTGCCTAATAATAAATCCATGAGTGCTCTTTCCATCACATAATATCTTTCACAAGGACCTCATAGGAAACTTTGTCAAATGCATGTTGAAATGCATCCATACTATTCTTATGGCATTCACCCAATCCAAAAATCTAGCAAAACCTGATCAAAAAACATCTCACTTTCCAAATTCAATTCAAATCAGCAAACATTTGGAGAATATATTATAAGGTGTCCCAAAAGTCTTAGTATGGTTTGGGACTATTAAAGATTAAAACCACACTGACTTTGGGGACATTGTACTCATTCTTAAGTGCATTTTAAAGTTCCTGAGCAAAGGGACCGTGTCTTGAAATTCTATCTTCCCATAGCACAATACATTCTGTAGGCATTCAATCAATGTTTCATTATGTTTTTTAAAAGCATTCTGAAGTTAAACAATATTAGTTTTATAGTTAAAAAAACCATTCAACTAGTTATTTTTGGACCATTTCCTTCTTAAATGGCCAAAGTGCCAGGAGTCCTCACATATTTGTGTATTTGTGGTATTACAGACTAGATGATCCTTGAGGAAATTTTCAGCTCTAAATCTATGATTCTGCAACCATGGAGGACAGTTTCTAGTAAAAAAAAAAAAGCTAGTAGTACTATCCCTGATCCTATCTTGCTCAGCATGTTTTATGATCAGTGGCTTAGGTCTGTAGTTCCTGGTAATAATAATGATGACGATGACAATGACAAAATGATGATGACAATAGTGATGATGATGACAGGCCTGGAGTCAGGAAAATTTGAGAGCAAATCCAGCCTCAGACACTAACAAGCTTGTGATCTTGGGCAAATCTGTTTGCTTTAGTTTCCCCAACTATTACTAGTTGGTAATAATAATAGCACCTACTTTCCAGGGTTGTTGTGAGAATCTGATGAGATATTTGTAAAGCACTTAGTACAGTGCCAGGAACATAGTAGGCATTATATAAATGCTGACCATTATGTTGCTCAAGATGATAGTGACAATGGTAATCATGATGATTATGATTGTGATATCCCCTTGTTGATGCCAAAATTTTCTATGATTGCTGTTGTGTTATTAGTGTTGACTGAGAAAACATTATGACAAATACTATATTAACAATACCTTTAAATTTATTTGAATTTTATTAGTTGTACAAGCATTTGACAAGTTGTACACATTTGACAAATAGTGATTTGGGGAAGGGACGGGGAGGGCAGATTGAGGCAATGTAAAAAAATTATTTAAAAATAATATATGTGCAAGACACTAGTTTACATAATAAATATTAACTAATACTATATCATTTAATGAAATAAATCTCTTGCAATAACTTTCTTCTCCAGAAGTCTCCTCCCTCCAGTACCACCCTCACCCAGTCAGGTTCTTCTGACTGTAGATTAGGAAGTATGGACTTGAATGAAGACAAAGAAAATATGATTATAAAATGAGTGATGATATGAAGATAGGAGGGAGAGCAAAAACCAACTTCAGAGGCTATAAAACTTGTCTGAAATCAACTTAAATTCAATTAGCTGAATTTAATAGTCATAAATGTCAAAGTCCTATATTTTAATTAGGCTAAAAGTGTTTCCTAGACATAGAATCATGGACTCAGAATTGGAAGGGACCCCAAAAGTCATCCAATGCAATCCACAGGTGAACAAGAATCTACTCTATACTATAACCAACAAATGGTCATCCAATCTTTACTTAAAAATTCAAGTGAAGGTGAACTCACCACCTTCTGAGGTCACTCATTCCACTTTAGGGTAGTTTGAATAATTGGCAAGTTTTTTGTTACATCAAAGATAAATTTATTTCTTTGTAACTGTCATTCATCGTTCCATGTTCTGCCCACTGGAGCCATCAAAAAAATCACATTCCTAAACTACTTGTCAGCCCTTCAGATACTTGAAGATATAGGTTACGTAAGACAAATGTTTTTCGGGCTGAACATACCCAGTTCTTTGAACTCATCTTTCTATTGTATGATCTCAAGATTTTTCACCACTCTCATTGTCCTCCTCTGGGAAACCTCCAGCTTATCAATGTCCTTCCTAAAGTAAAGGCAATATGCCCTAGTTCATATACTGTTCAATTTGGAGATAGGAGATCTAAGTTTGAATTCTGTTTTGCTAGCTGTGAGATCACAACACAACACAACTTCTAAGTGTCTCCAACTCCTCATCTATAAAATGAAGGTATTGTTCACACTAACTTCTTCACAGGCTTAGTGTGCGGAAAGTTCTTTGCAAACCTCTAAAATGTGTTTGCCTGTGTAAGATATGTTTGTTCACATGAGACACGTAGGTGGTGCAGTACATGGAAAGTGAGATTTGAAATCAGGAAAAGGAGACACTTACCGGCTGTGTGATCCCAGACAAATCACTCAGCCTCTCTCAGACTCAATTCTTGCATTGGCAAAATTTGAAAAATTGCACCTGCCTTACAGGGCTGTTGGTGAGGATCAAATGAGATAATATTTGAAAAGCACTTTCCAAACCTTAAGGCTTTATATAAATGCTAGCTCTTGTTCCTGTTCTTGCTGTTATTTTCTAAATGATATGTGAAGGCAGCATGACTCTCAGTTGGGAGGAAAAGAAAGACCACAGCTAGGTACATGTTCCTTCCCTTTCCTATATGTAAGAATGGTAATGGAATGGAATATAACTATCTGCCTCCCCCCAAAAGAGGTATTGCTGGCCCAGTGGTAGAGTCTGTTCTCCAGTTACTCTTAAGGAGGTAGGGTAGATGCAAAATGACACTGATTGGTTTGATTTCTTTTCACCAAATACTGGTTGCACAAAAGACTATCACAAATAGCAAATAGGGAGTAAATTCATTTATCCAAACAAATAGCAAATAGAAATCAGAAAAAAAATACAGATTAGAATAAAATAGAAAACCTACATAGGGAATGTGGTCTCCAATTGAGAATTGTATGGATAACTCAGACTTAAAAAAGAAGGCACAATCTAACACAAGGGAAATTCCTGAAAGTCTCTTGAGAGATAACCAAGAAATCAAGGACAAGTTAAGGAGCCGGTTTTCCCTGCTTGCCTGCAGCTCCCCCAAGTCTTTTCACATGTCTTTCCTGAAGAATGCTTTGAACCATATGTGTCTCTCCCTCCAAGAAGCTTTAACCCCGATTCCACCTCTCATGCAGAAAAGCCATATAATATGAGCATTCTCTCTACCAATTAGAAGTCACATCTCCCTCTTCAAATGCAGCAACCCATAAAATATCACAGGCATGGGCAAAAGACCAATTACAAAGAGTATAAATGTCATTTATTTTTATGATGGATCAGAGCTCCAGGTATGGATGGACAAAAACATATTGACCTAATGAACACTAAGATGTTTCCTATTACATATTCAGAAATGAATCTTGGTCAATTATGAGCTCAGTGTACATTACAGAACAAGAAGCAACATGAATACAACTGACCATAGGCCTCATTTATCATAAATTGTGGTGATTCTCACAGAAGTGAAACCATACTGTGACCCAAAGAAAATTGGACCTCTGACACAGAAATGATTGGGAAAAAATTCTGGCCAGAAATAAAATCACAATCTCTAGAAGTTAGATACATGGCACTAAAAAACATACTTCCTACCCAAGTTGAACAGAAATGATTACTAGCAGTAGTCCTACTATTGGATAGAGGTGTAGGAGTTCTACTGCTACTCTGTTCATGTGTTTTAGTATATTTTGTACATAAAGTGTTCCACTGATTGATCTCCACTTTGTTACCAATACCAAATCACTTTAATGATTATCGCTTTATAGTACAGTTTGATATCTTATACTGGAAAGCCCCCTTCCTTTCCACTTTTGAAAAGGGCAGCTAGGTGGCTTAGTGAGTAAGAGTGCTGGCCCCAGAGTCAGGAGGAACTGGAATAGGTTCCAGCCTCAGATACTTAACACCCACACAAAAAATAACTGGCCGTGTAACCTTGGGCAAGTTACTTAACCCCAATTGCTTTAAAAAAAAAAAAAAGAAAGAAAATTATTATCCTCAATTTTTTGTTTCTCTATTTGAATTTTATTATTGTTTTATCAGTATATAAATTATTCTTTCAAGAGTTTAGCATAATACTGAAGAAGTATATTAATTTAAAAGTATTGTCATTTTAAAATATTGGCTTGACATACTCATGAGAAATATATATTTCTCCAATTAGTTAGGACTCTATTTCTGTAAAGAGTATTTTACAGTTAGATTCACATGATCCCTAGGTGAATCTTCATAGATATGCTCACAAATATTTTATACTACCTTCACAAATATACCCCCCAAATAGTTATTACCATTGGTCAATTCTGAGTTCAGTGTACATTACAGACCAGGAAGAAGCAAAATAGATACAACTAATCTACTCCACAGGCCTCATTCATCATAGATCATAGCACATTCTTATAGAAGAAATGAAGTCATACTGTGACCCAAAGAAAATGGGGCATCTGACACCAAAAAAAAATGTTTTGGAAAAATTCTGACCAGAAAAGAATCACAATCAGTGATTCTATAGTTACTTTCAATGGAATTTCTGTTTCTAGCTTTTCCTTCTGGATTTTACTGATTATCTATAGGAATGTTGATGATTAATGTGGATTTAATTATCTTATCCCCTGCAACTTTACTGGTTATTCATTATTTAAGTTAATTTTAGCTGAATTCCTAAAATTCTTTACCTACACCATCAGATCATCTGCAAAAAATAATATTGTTTTCTCTTTTCCTATCTTTATTTCTTCAATTTATTTTTTTTATCTGTTGCCATAGCTAGCATTTCTAAATAGTAATAGTGATAATGGTCACCTTTGCTTTATCCTGGATCTTATTAGAAAGGCCTATAACTTTTCTCCACTACATATAATGTTTGCTATTGGATTTATATAAATCCAATATTTACTATGTTAAGTAAAAGTCTATTTATTCCCATGAGTTCTAGAATTTTAATAGAAATAAGTATTGCTTTTGTCAGGAGTCTTTGCCAGTTCTATTGATTTTAGCATATGGCTTTTATTATTTGTGTATTGACATGGTTTATTATATTTATAGTCTGCCTTATGTTGAATAACCCTATGTTCCCTGTAGAAACCCTACCTAATCATGATTCATAATTTTTCTAATGTGTTGTTGTAGCCTATTTGATAATATTTTACTTTAAAATTTTACATCAATTCTCATCACACATATTGACCTATAGTTTTCTTTGTTTTACTGTATTTTAATAATATAAAGAGGTTGGAGATGTCTTGTAATAACAAACCATTATATAAGAGTGAAATTTTTTTAATTTTTTATAGAATTCAGTTGTAAATCATTTGATGCTGGCTTTTTTACCAATTAAATTTATTGGTAACAAAACCAATAAATTAGGGTAAATAGATGTACCTTTCAAAAATATTAAAAATCTAGATTAGTAAAGGAATTGATTTATTTAAATAACCCAATATCAGCAAAAGAAATTGAACAAGCTATAAACAAACTCCCAAAAGAAAAAACAACAGGACAAGATGGATTTAAAAGTGAACTCTATTAAACATCCAAAGAAAAAAAATATCCTAATATTATATAAACTCTTATCAAAAAGAGCAAAAGATTCTTCTAGACTCTTTTATGATGCGAAAATGGTTTTGATACTTAAACCAGGGAGATAAAAATCAAAGAAAACTATGGACAATATCTCTAATAAACATTGGTGCAAAAAATATATTAAATATTAAGGAAGACTCTGCAACAGTTTATTACAAAGATTACATACTAAGACCATGTTCATTTCAAACTAAGAAATTAAGGCTGATTCTATATAGGGAAAACATGAACATAATAGACTATATTAATAGCAAAAATAATTAAAATCACATGATTACATCATTAGATGCTGAAAAGTCATTTTACAAAATCTAATTTTTTTTAATATTAGGAGGGAAAGAAATAGACTTTTCTTTAACATGGTAAGTAATATCTATATAAAACCAAAGGCAAACATTCTACATTATGGAGAAAGGTTAAAGGCCTTTATAATAAGAACAGGTTAAAGAAAGGATGCACATTATCATTATTACTATTTAACATGATCCTAAAAATATTATCTGTAACAATGACAAGAAAAAAATAGAGGTAATAAGCAAAGGCAACAATAAAATGAATCTACCACATTATGTAGACATGTCATTCTAGCTAAAGAATCCTAGAGTCAACTGAAAAATGATTGCAACAATCAATAATCTCAACCGCCTTAAAGAATATAAAACAAATAACATAATATAAATCATTAACGTTTCTGTATGCTATGAACACAACTTAGTAGAAAAAAATAGAAAAATCCAATTCAAAATAAGCATAGAATTATAAAATACATAGAAATTTACCTGTGAAGACACTCCCAGGGGGGAAAAAAGACACTCCCAGGAATACTATGAAAGCAACCATAAAACATTCATTATAGAAATAAAAAGATATAAATAATAGAGGAAATATTCATTGCTCATGACAATAAAATTAAAATGACAATACTATTTAAATTAATTTACTTATTCAGTGCCTATAACTATAAAAGAATTATTTTATATTGCTAGAAAAAAAATCACTCTGAGCAATGTAATGAACAACTATATATGATATATAAAATATATGATTCCATTAAAATAAACATGCTATTCACAGCCTAACAGAGAGGTGATAAACACAAATTGTAGTATAAGGCATGTATTTTCAGACACAACCGATATGGGGACTTGTTTTTCTTGATTATGCATATACCAGGGCTCTGTTTTGCTTTTTTTCCATTGGAAGGGAGTAGAGCAAGGGGAGATAAAGATATCAAGATAAAAAAAACAAAGAAAAGAAAGAAATGGTTTGATGAAATATCTTTTTAAAAAAATATACATCCATACCCAGAAATAACTGGTCGTGTAAACTTGAGCAAGTTACTTAACCCCTATTGCTTTTTGAAAAAAACCATACAAAGAAAGGAATAAAAGGAAGACCAGAAAGAAGAATAAACCAGAATAGCTTGAAAACTACGGGTTGAAAATTGTTGACTCACATTGAGTTTCCAATCACTTAAAAATTTCAGGTTGTGCCAGAAATACTTTCTAGCTGCATCGTCATCATTTTTCACTTGTAAAGTTGACTTTTTTTATAACCCAGTTGTAGAACTTTATTTTTTCCTCCTATTTCAGTTCCTCATGCTATTTGGGCCAATGGTCTAATCTGTTTGGAAATTTGGAATTCTAATTTTTAATTAATATATTTTATGCCTCTCCTCTTTGTATCACCTGAAAATATGCTCTGCATGCCATCTTTCATCCAAATTTAACAAAAATTTTAGACAGTACATGGCCATCGACAGACTCTTAGACTTAATATTCAACAGTCTTAGGTTATTTGCTATGACTAGTGAAATACATTAACAATATTTCATTATGAGAGGTTATGTGGAGTATTTTTAAGTGAGGGGTTTTGCTACCACAAAAAAAAAATTCAGAAAAATTGGTCAAGAGGAAAAGGTACAAATGTTCTAGTATCGGTTCTAATATTCCATGCTCTTCACAGTGTGTTCCAATGTTACCTTTCCAAACTCCCCTTTAACTTCTTACTTTCGCGTGCCAAACTCTTTACATTTACACAATCTGATAGTTCCTTTTACATTAGGTATTTAATAAATGTCTGTTACAATAATGTATGGCATTCTCTGAATTTTTGCTGCCTTTCTTTCTCTTTCTCTCACATGCACACACATGCACACCACATATACACCAATCCTACAATAGCCTTAAGTCTTTTGTTTCCATATATTTTTGTTAGAATCTGATATGTCCATTTATAAACTCTCTGAGGACAGAAACCATATATTCTACTATTTTCCCTTCTCCGGTCTTCTAACAGTTAAGAGTTGTGCACATAGGATATGTTCGATAAATACTTGCTGCTTTTTATAAAATTGCATCAACCCCTGGAGTTGATAGGTTTCGGGGGTCAGGGAAAAGAGAAATCAAGGGACAGTTTTCCCTCTGAGAAGTTTCCTCAGGGCCCCCTTCATGTCCTGGTTCCTTAGACTATAGATGAAGGGGTTGAACATAGGAGTCACCACAGCATACATCACTGTGGCCACTGAGTCTTTCACAGAATAGGTTTTCACAGGTTGAAGATACACCCCAAATAGGGTACCATAGAATAGGGAGACCACAGCCAGGTGTGAGGCACAGGTAGAGAATGCTTTGTACTTCCCAGTGGCTGAGGGGATCCTCAGGATGGCCTTGACAATTTGAACATAGGAAAGGAGCATAAGCAGAAAGGGAAGAATGAAGAGGAGAGAGCCTGTTGTGAGTAGCACTGCCTGATTGATTCGGGTGTCAGAGCAGGCCAGTTGTAGTAGGACGTACATCTCACAGAAAATATGACTGACTTCCCTGTGCCCACAGAATTTCAAGGTAGACATGAGGATTGTGTGGGTCAGTCCATAGAGAATGGAGAGGACCCAGCATGGAACTAGCAACAGAATGCACAGTCTGGGGCTCATGATCGTGGTATAGTGAAGGGGGCGGCAGATGGCCACAAAGCGGTCATAGGCCATCACAGCCAGGAGGAGATTGTCCAGAGCCACTAATGAAACTAAAAAATACAACTGTATCAGGCACCCAGTGTAAGTGATGTCCTTTTTCTGGGTAAACAGATTCACCAGCATCTTGGGAACTGTATTAGAAACAAAGCAAACATCAGTGAAGGAGAGGTTGGCCAAGAAGAAGTACATGGGAGTGTGGAGGCGAACATCAGAGACAATGGCCAAGATAATCAGCAGGTTCCCAGCCATAGTGACTAGATACATAGCCATGAATAGTCCAAAGAGAAATCTCTGGTGCTCTGGATCCTGAGTGAGGCCTAGGAGGAGGAACTCAGAAACACTGGTCTGGTTTTGAAAGCCCATGTCTCTGTGTGAATGCAACAGTGACAAACATTTATGTAACATCTGCTGGGTAGAAGGTTCCTCGACATTAAAACATTTATATATGAATGTGAGTAACAATTATTTCTTAAATGAATGCAAGTTTAAATGAATACATTGTAAAATTATGAATAAATACATGAATTATTCAATTTAATTCAGGAAAAATCAACTTTGCCTTCTAAGTACTTACAGTATGAAGAAAAAAAAACAAAAGAATCATTACCCTCAAGAGTTTAATGAATTGTGAATAAATTCTGATTGCGTGTGTATACATAAAGGCAGCAGGAATAGTGAATAGGGTGCTAGATTTAGAACACGGAAATCCTGGAATCAATTCACACCACTGAGATTTACTAACTACGTGACCATAGTCAAAGACTTCAAATGTTGTGAAATTCAGTTAACTCTCTAAGACTATTGCAAATCATAGTTGGTGAAGAATACTGACATTTTAATTCACTTAGGCTACCCATTTTGAGAGAAATACTGGGGAAAGCGTTGCATATAATTTCAGATATGGCCACTTTCACAGCTGTTTTTACTTACCTGATTTTCTTTGTTACAAGAGAGTATTCCGCTTCAAAGTGAGGTAGTTTTAAGGTATATTGAGAAATGACTATGAAAGTTAAACACACATGACATCAATACAACTTATGTTACGAAATTTTGGAAGGAAAAAACACTCATAAGGCTTGGTGACAAATTAGATAGTGGGGAGAAGTTAAGAGGAGGAGAAACCAAAGAAAACCTGATAATGCTGAGCCTAGGAGCCTGGGAAATGGGATTGCTATGAAGGAGAGACAATGTACTGGGGACAGTGTTAAGTTCGATTCTGTACAGTTTGAGTTTCAAATGACAGATGACAGGATGTACAAGCAGAGGTATTGTGTAGGTGTTAAAGGATGCAGAAGTGGGTGAGGAAGACAGTGTGGCACCATAGAAAAGAGCTTGGACCTAGAAGGTGAGTTGAAATCCAAGTTCTGACATTTACCAACAGTTACTTGATTACCCCAAAGCTCATTTTATTTATCTGTAAAATAATAATATATGCACTCACCTATCTCCCAGGGACATCAAATTTGTAAACTTTTAAGCACTATGTAATATGTCTGATACTGTTCGTAAGGGACATAGACCTGAAGCATAGACAGTATGGCATCAAAAACATTTTAGTGTCTGGGTAAGAGTTAAAGGAAAGCCTGTCAAAATGCAATAAAATAATTAATGATGCATGTCTTCAAGGGAGAGTTTTCCCTCTGAATAGATGCCTCACATCACCTTTATGCCCTAGTTTCTTAGACTGTAAGGAATAAGGGTCAGAGAGACTTTATGGGTCTGGGAGTATTTTAGGGCATGAACAAACTGCTTGTATTGATTTTGACATGCTAGTCAGCTTTGTGTTCCCCAACCCTGGTGAAGAGGATACAGTGACATGTAAAAAGGAGATATTCAAACAGGTGGGCATATTTGATTGCCCAAGCTTCTGTATAGCTATTCAATAATTTCTACAGTGGATATCTAATCTAGCCTCAGATACTTACTAGCTATATGACTCTAGGCAAGTCACTCAACCTCTTTGCCTTAATCCACAGGAGAAGGAAATAGCAAACTACTCTAGTGTATTTGCCAAGAAAACCCTTTATGGGGCAGCCAGGTAGCACAGCAAGTAAGAGCACTGGCTCCAGTGTTAGGATGACCTGGAGATCGAATCCCGGGCTCAGATACTCAGTACCACACCCAGAAATAAGTGGCCATGTAACCTTGAGCAAGTTACTTAACCCCGATTGCTTATTAAAAAAAAACCCTTTATGGGACCATGAAGTATCAGACACTACTGAATGTCTGAATAACAAGAACAGCAACAACAGGATCCGGCTGTTGGGTCAAGTTGACCAACTGCAGGAAATACTAGGGAAAATATCCCCATTCTTCTGGGAAGTTGGAAGGAGGTACATTAGGGGTGGCTAGGTGGTGCAGTGAATAGAGCACTGGCCCTGGAGTCAGGAGGACCTGAGTTCAAATCCAGCCTCAGACACTTAACACTTACTAGCTGTGTGACCTTGGGCAAGTCACTTAACCCCAATTGCCCCTCCAAAAAAATAAGTAAGGAAGAAGGTAGGCCATGGCTATGGCTAATGGTTCTCCTGGGCCTGAGATAGTGCCATATTCCTTACTTGACCTCAAGAAGGAAATAGGAAGAAAATAGGTGATAAATTTTAAAACATCCAGATGCCTCTAATAGATTGTTTTTATGCCCTTTTGATTCTTTGAAACAATGTGCATTATTTTTGAGTTTAATTTTTCCCTAGTAAATTAACCTGGAAAGAGCTGCATGTGGACTCCAGAGTATGTTTGCAGAAGAAAAGAGAGCTGGATGTCTGGAGCTATCCAAACTTCGCTGTCAAGCTAAAAGAAGACCATGCAGGAATTGGGACAGGAGGACAGCCAAGAGTTAAAGCATAATTTTGCACATAAACTACATCAGGGCATAAAGCAATTGTTTAGAAAGAAGACTCTAACCCAGGCCAGGAAAGTGCTCTACATACCCAAGCTATAAATAGTAGCAGAGTCTCACCCTGGCTCTTCATATGCATCTATTCAATTACCTTATTCTGCAGGTTTGAATGTCTGTACATCCATCGACTGTAACCCAAGGCTCATCTCTTCTCAGTCCCTAACACAGTGTCAAGAATATAGCAAGTAATTATACATGCTTTTTACAATTGTATAATAATGGTTATTTGGTATTATCATTACACTAGTAATTTATTTGTGTTCTTGCAAGTATAATAAAAACTAATATTTTATATAACACTATGGTATATGTTTTGCATCATTTATATGTTCTTCATAGCAACTCTCTATAGTAAGTAGTTCAATTACATTATTAGCTTTATTTTCTAGATGAACTATAACAGAATCTCAGTGTTACAGTGGCATGCCCATGACCTTGCAATACATTACAGAATAGACTTTTGGACCCAGATCATCTGTACCAAGTTTCAGTCCTTTCTTCTATACTATGCCACATCTCATATGACTCCATAAGTTACATTGCATATCAAAGCTGCCTGACTATTTGAATAGATTGGCTCTAAGTTGATGACTCCATTCCTCTCAGATAGGCTTTCAATCTCCTGAGAAAGTGGGAAGAGGAGGGAGAATCTATAAAGAAATATCTCATTTGGATGATCCATTATAAACTATTTCCTTAGACCAGGCTCATCCTGGGCTTAGAGGGAAGCTGGATTAAGGAAGCTATATGTGTATGTACATGCATCTTGTGTGTGTGTGTGTCTGAGTATGCCTACATGTATGTGAGCATTTGTAGATGTCTATATAAATTCCATATTTTTGTATGAGTCTTGGTGTCTGTGTATTAATCTGAAGGGAACTCTTCCATGTCTATTAGCATAACTCTTACCTAGATGGCTTATGCTGACCTCAGAGGCCATGACTCTGCTCTCTTCTCTCCAGATGATGAGACATGCACAGTGACATATTACACAGGAACAGAGGAACTTTCTCTTACTGAAGTAGGAAAACTGATGCCTGATGTTGAAGGACCCCAGTGCTGGGATGGGGGAATAATTACCAGACACCATGTCTCTGAAGACAGAGGAGTCTGAATCAGGATAATGTGAAGCATATATATATAGATGAGATTTGGGGGTCCTCTGGGAGACAATTCCTAAAGCTCTTCATTGGAGATCAACAGAGATAGTTATTTCATCATGGTTCCATAATCTGAGTGTTCTATGGGGAGAAATTTTATGAAATAAGGCTCATATGATGGAAACCTGCTCCCCCAGACTCCATTCCATCCAGAGATCTGGCACCAACTACACTGGGGAATGTTTTAACCCTATTCCTCTCTCTTCTCCTTTGGGAACTGTGTCCCCATGATATTTCTTTCTTGAGGCCCTTTATAATTCCCTTGGCTATGAGTAAATTAATAGTGCATATGCTGATCTCACTTTTCTTCAGAGCCCTCATGTACAGCATATTTAGTCACAGAGACATCAGACTGTAAAAACTGGAAGGAACCTGAGACATAGTTGGGTTCAACCTTAAATTTTGTATGCAGGGCATCAAAAGACAGGACTTTAGTAGAGAAATAGACATATTCTCAGAAATGTGTTAGAAAATTATAAGTGCAAAAGACAGACACATTTCCATTAGAGCTTAGAAAAGAGAGGTTACAGGGCAGCTGTGAATAGAACACCGGCCCTGGAGTCAGGAGGACCTGAGTTCAAATCCAACCTTAGACATTTAACACTTACTAGTCATGTGACCTTGGGCAAGTCACTTAACCCCAATTGCCCTGTCTTCCCCCCTCCAAAAAGCAAAGAAAGGGAAAGAAAGAAAAGAGAGGTTGCTTTCCACCATAACAACCAAGACAGTTTTCCTGGAGGAGGTAGTATTTGAGCTGGACCTTGAAAGATCTGTCGGATTTCAACTGTTGGGTAGGAAAGATGATGGTAAATGCCATTTCAAGTGTACAGAAAGGCAATAGCAAAGATACAGTGGTGAGAAAGTGGAGAAAATGTTTGGAAAACAGAGTATTCAAGTTTGACTAGAAGGGAATAAATGTGAAAGGCAAATAAGTTGCAATGGGAGAAGATTGGTATGATACATTCAAATATAGATCAGTCCACCATGTAGATCCTTATAGTTTTGTTAAAGATTTTGCATATATCTTATTCTATCTAATGTTTAAATCTATGGGGATATTCAGGTCTGTATATGTGTTTACAATGCATGTATGTATATGGAGGCATATAAATGTGATTTTTGGACTGCTTAACATACAATGTTCTCCCTTCCCAAATGAGTGAGTTATTTTTTTATATCTATCACCATACTGAGTCTCTCATTGGGAACAACTCTGTCACTTCTGGAAGAAATCTATGCTCCAAGAAATTTTAGAAACACCACTGTAGCCCCATCTTCATTATTAGTATATAATTACTCAATTCAATCCAAGTCATACAATTAGTTCTATTAATCTATGAATATATCTGAACCAATAGAATTATAGAAAAATGCATAAACCCTGATCATATTGAAATTGGTTTCCTACTAAGAAGCCTTCAAGTTCATATCATATGAGAATTAGATAAAAGAGATGGAAATGTATAACAGAGAGAAGAGAAGATAACAAGAGGTCATACACCTACTGTCTTCCCTGACTTCCTTTAAAACAGTTTAAATCTCACCTTTCCCAGGATGCCTTTCAAATTTTCTCCCCCCACCCTCCTCATCTTTTGAAGATAGTGCCTTCCTTCTGAGATTACCTTCCATTTACTATGTATATATGTCATATTACATAGTTGTTTGCATGTGATTTCCTCCATTAGAATGTGAGATCTTTGTGGACTGTGACCATGTATTTGCCTTTATTAGTATATCCAATGCTTAGCACAATGCTTAGCATGTAGTAAGCACTTAACAAATACTTGATTGATGATTGATTGATTGATTGATTGACATAGGATTATAAATCTAGACCTGGAAGGGACCTTGCTCTATCCCTTTCATTTTAGAAATGAAAGAGCTGAGTGAGACCCATAGAGGTTTAATGACTTGCCCATAGTCACACAGGTAGTGACAGGGAGATCTAGAACACAGATCCTCTAAGTCTAGAATCAGTGCTTTATCAATCATAATGTTCCTCATATGATAGTTATATTTAAATATTGGAATAATTGACAAGTAGAAGATAGATTATGTTTGTTCTATTTTGACTCCAGAGGTCAGAACTAGAAGCAATGAAAAGAAGTTGAAAAGAAGCAAATTCAGGTTTGACATAAGTAAAAACTCCCTAATACTTAGTGTAATAAGGACAGGCTCATTTTCAGAGTGACTCTAATGCTACTCTCCATATGCAAGAAGATAGGTAGACTGTTTCTAGGAGAGTCATGATGACTGTAATGGAAATACTTTGGTAAGACTTTATAGCATGTATAGATATTCTATAACCAGTTACGATGATCTGTTAACCATATGATAGCAGTCTATTTAATTGTTTTCAGTGGCAAAAACAGAACTGGGAGTGCCTCCCAAAGGCTTGACTTGACCCTGGCATTCACATTCATTCATTCTCTCTCTCTCTCTCTCTCTCTCTCTCTCTCTCTCTCTCTCTCTCTCCCTCCTCTCTCTCTCTTTCATTCCCTACCTCTCTCCCTCCTTCCTTCCATTTGATTCCTTCACTAATGGCATCCAGTGAAAGATAAAACTGTAAGGGGAGAGGGCTTGGACCCTTTCCCTCAGAGACCAACATGTGGCCCTGTGAAAATAGACCTTTACCCTTTGACTTTCTAGGTGCTATTTCACTGTAGATGAAGGAAATTAATCTGGGGGTTATAACCTTGTGAATTTTGAAAGGTCAGGAGAGTGAATCACTAGGAATCCAGGAGTGTTGGAATCCATGAAGGATTTCACAGCCATCTCAACTTCTGTGCCCCAAGGATTGAAGAGCTTAGTGATATGGTCATCAATGGAATTGAGATGAAGACCCTTCAGGCAATGATGATACATGTGGACATGGATTTATTGGAGCCAAAGCTATATAGAAACTCTGCTAGGAGTGTGCCCCTCAGGCGTTGGGAATAATGTTTGTACTTTTGCTCTTGTTATATATTCAAAATAAATACACTTTTGTAAAAAGCAAATTGATGTTAAATGGTTAAGTTGAATTGGAATGTTAGTCACCAATGGCTAATACTGAGGGAAATGAGTGGTGGGGAAATAAGCTAATAGAATTAGAGGAGAAATATACCAATGACTCAGAAGTTTCCCTAGAATCCTGGAGGGAAATGTAATAACTTTGTTCTAAAATAGTGAACTCAGAGAACACTCCATATAAAAGGCATCACAAATTAGAATGAACTTCCTTGAAAAGCAGTTGGATTATCCTGGAAGGTCACTGAGCAAAGTCGGCCTTGCCTGGTGTTTTATAAAGGAGGTTCTATTTGTGGAATAGGTTAGAAGAAAAGGTATAGCTAATTAGAGAGCAGAGTGGTAACAACAGGGAAAATAGCCTTACTATACCAAAGAGTTGGCATAGGAAGATTGGGGGTTTCTAGATATTCATCATTAGAGTACCTAAAAACCTGGAGGACCAGATGACCCTATCACAGAGATAAGAGTCATAAGGAATGACAGAAAGAGGAGAAAGAATTTTAAATATTGATTCATTGCATATACTTTCCACCTTCTTTAATCAGCAGAAAGATATTGATCAAGATAAGAATTGGGATGGATGGATGGATGGATGGATGGATGGATGGATGGATGGATGGATAACAAGGAATGGAAGAGAGAAGGAAGAAAGAGTTAATTGCTCCCTTCTCTGTTTCCCCCACCACAAATTCAATCTTAATCCATATCTCCTATGGATTAGAGAGGGTGGAAGGAACAGGTGAAGAACCATTTTTTATGGCCCCCTTCTCTTTAATATAGCCACCTAGTCAAATCAACAAGTATTTAAATTTATTTAAATAGGTTAAATAAATATCTTTTATTAGATAAATGTATTGTCTATTAAATTTAATTATTTTAACTTATTAAATATTTGTTTCTTCATGTTTTTCTCATATATATTTTTATACATTTATATGTTTGCATATATTACATTTGCATATATACTATATACTAGACTCATGGTTCCTTACTGAAGAGTAATCCATCTCTCTCCTTTTCATAAAATATTGCTCTGTGAATTATGAATTTCATGTTAACAAAAGGAGGGTCACTCAGTATAGTGAGGGATAAGAGAGAATTGCTGCCTGTTATAATTTTTCTTTGGCTTTCTTCGTAAGGTCCATAAGCCAAGAAAGTAAGAAAACCCCCCAAAGTATAGCATAATGCTTCAGGTTATAAGAATGTCTGACACCAGTTAAGAAGGCACAGTACTACTCATTCTGTCTTCATCTTTGGGCTTAAAATATTTGTATCTGGAATCCCATAACTTAAGAGTAAAACACAGGAATCTGAGAAAGATCCACTTTCATCTTCTGCCTTGAGACTATTTGGAGACTTACACATTACAAGCTATATCTTGATATATAGTGAGAGGAGCCAAGCTTTATTAATACCATACCGCTGACTTGCTAAATTCTGTGGAAATAACAGCTTCTTCTCTGTTTCCTCAGCTGCTTTAAGTCAGTAAGCGTTTATTTAATCATTTTCCATGGGACAGGCTTGGGACTAAGCACTGGGGATACAAAGAAAGATAAAATTCATTGTTTCTGTCCTCAAGGAACTCACATTCTACTGGAAGAAACAACATGCAAATAACTATGCATATGCACAATTTATATTGTATATATAAAATAAAATCTCAGAGAAAATGGAACTCTTCCCCCAAGAGACTGGTAAAATTATCCTCTAGGAATTAGAACTTAAATTGAGTATTAAAAGTCAGGGAAGTTAGGAGTCATCTGTGAGGAAGGAAAGCATTCTAAAAATTGGATGCCAATGCATCCATCCTTTCTCATGATTTGAGGGGGGAAAAAACAAATTAAAAAACCCAAACTTCATTGTTGTAAGCATGTGTAATGCGAATGTAAATTTTAAAGATCTTCCCTGCCCCTAGGCTAAAGTGCACCAGAAGCCTGGGGAGGGAGGCTTGTTTTTCAGTGGATGCTTCTTGATTGGCCAGTGGGTCAATAAGGTTGTTACATTCTCCGAGCCAGGAGAAGGCTATATAAGCCCTGATGTGTAGCTTTGTTTTGGGGCTCACTTTGAGAAGTGTTCTGTGATTTGATCTGAATTCTGGGAAGCCGTTGTTGAGAGTCCCCCGGCTTTGAAAAACCCAGAATGTGGAAACCCAGATGTTGACTGGGTATGGATGAAATGGTTAGACAGTTTGGAAATCTGTCTACTTGATGTTTCTATCTTGATAATTATGCCTGTATACTTTGAGGTTCAGGGTGCTGACCTTTTCTCCTGAATAAGGTAAACGATATATGTCTGACTGATTAAAGTAAGCTTGTTAACCCATTTTGAGTTGCTTTCCTTTAACAAAGCAGATCCAAGAACCTGTGGTAGCTGCAAACCCTGAGGACGCTTGGGGTGCTTGCTGCTACAGCATGTCAAAGGACTTGTAATAAACAATATCTTACAGTTGTACATTACATCCAAGATCATTTTGGGCAGCACTTACCTAATTAGGAATCTCTGGTGGTCTTTCAGTCTTTCATTAAGGACTTCAAGTGAGATTGAAACTCATTACTTCTTCAGTTAGCCCCTTCCAATTTTAAATACATCTAATTATTAGAAAAGGTTCTTTTTTTTCTTATGTTGAGGGAAAACGATTCTCTTTGCAACTTCCATACGTTGTTCCTAGTTCTATTCTCAGGGACAAGTCAAAGTCTCTCACATGAAAGCCTATTCAATACTTGAAGACTGTTATAATGTCCCCCAAACTTTCCCTTTTCCCAGGTTAAATATCCCCAGTTCCTTCATCTGGTCTCCATGTGGCATTTTCTTGAGATAACCTTCTGTTCTTTTCTCAGCATATCCAGTTAACTAGAGTCCTTCCTAAAGTCCAATAACCAGAAATGAATATAGTGCTTTAAATGTGGTCTGACTAGGACAAAGCAGAGTGTGATTATCTCCCTTATGCTGGACACCATGGTCCCCTAAATAAAAACTAAAATTACATTCCTTTTTATATTGCTAAATCATATTGTCAACCCATGTTGAATTTGCAATCTGCTAAAATCCCTAAATTTCTTTCAGAAGGATTATTTCCTAGTCATACCTCACCCTTATTTCTCTTATGAAATTGACTCTTATTTTCAAACCAAGTATGGACTTTTTATTTTTCTCTATTATGATTTATCTTATGAGATTTTACCCAGTGTTCTAGCCTGTTAGGAAATTTTTGGACTCTGACTCCCTTAATCAATATATTAATTATCCCTCTCATCTTTTTATCACCTGAAAATTTACTGTGTTTTCATCTAAGTTGAAAAAAAAATATGTTAAATAGCACAGAGATAAATACAGATCCTTCAATAGCCCTCTTATTTGGTGTCACTTTGGGGTGACATTTTTTTAAAAATTTTAAGAATTTTACTGTAAGAATTCACCCATGTTTTCTTGGAGTTGTTTTAAAATTAATTGTACCATCACAAAAACTTTAAGAACGATTATTTCATAGAGGAACAGCTTAAACATTCTAATATTTACTTAGTATTCAAGGTTCTTTACAATGTAGTCACATCCTATCCTTCCAGACTCACTTTTAACTTTTCCTTTCCATATGACCAATACTTCACATTCACACAGAAAGTAGCACAGTTCCTTATACATCATAGACATCTAATGTTTAATTAATGAATGATGATGCTGTTAAAATGTTGCACTCAATATGTCAACAAATTTGGAAAACTCAAGAGTGTCCACTGGACTAGAAAATATCAATTTATGACCCAAACCTAAAGAAGGGTAACACCAATATCTGGTCACTGGATCCAGATGATTCTGGAGGAGAAAGTGAGGCTGGTGACTTTGCACAGCCCTCCCTCACTCAACTCAAAGTCAATTGCAAGTCATGTCATCATTTCCCTGATGCCATGGTCCTCTTCGAAAATGAAAGACAAACACAGCCAAGGAATTTTTAAATTACCAAACAAAGCACTCATTCCATATACCAGCAAGGTTATGCTTAAGATTTTACAAACCAGCTTTCAGCAATATGTGAACTGAGAACTATCAGAAGTGCAGGCTGGTTTTCAAAGAGACAGAGGAACTAGAGACCAAAATAGAAACATTTGCTGGATTATGGAGAAAGCTAGGAAGTTCCAGGAAAAAAATCTATTTCTGCTTCATTGACTACACTAAAGCTTTTGAGTTTGTGGATCACAAGAAAATGTGGCAAGTCCTCAAAGATATGAAAGTATCAGATCATCTTACTTGTCTCCTGAGGAGCATGTATGTGGGTCAAGAAGAAACAATTAGGACCAAACACAAAAACAAATAATTGATTTAAGATTGAGAAAGCTTATATACAGACTACAACATGTGAAATGCCAGGCTGGATCAATCAAAAATTGGAATTGAGGTTGTCAGGAGAAATATCAACAATTTCAGATATGTAGACAATACCACTCTGATGCAGTGAAGTGATGAAGTGAAGAAGAATTAATAAATTTCTTAATGAGGGGGGAAAAGAGTATAAAAGCTGGCTTGAAGCTTAACATAAAAAACTAAGATCTTGACAACTGATATCACAACTTACTAGCAAATAAAAGAAAAAGAAATGGAAGCAGTGTTGGATTTTATATTCTTTGGTCTCAAAGATCACTACATATGGCAACTTCAGCCATTAAATTAAAAGACACTTGCTCCTTGAAAGTAAAACTATGTCAAACCTCTACAGCATACTAAAAAGCAGAGATATCACCTTACTGACAAAGGTCTGTATAGTCAAAGCTGTGGTTTTTCCCAGGTGTAATGTATGGCTCTGAGAACTGGACTAAAAGGAGAACTGAGTACCAGAGAATTGATGCTTTTGAATTGTGGTGCTAGAGAGGACTTGAGAGTCCCTTGGACAGCAAGGGGATCAAATCAGTCAATATTTAAAGAAATAGACTATTAACTGGAAGGTCAAATATGGAAGCTGAGGCTTAAACACTTTGGTCACCTAATGAGAAGAAAATACTTATTGGAAAAGACCCTGATGTCAGAAAAATTGAAGGCTAAAGAAGTAGGAGACAGCAGAGGATAAAATGGATAGTGTCATGGAAGCAATGAACATGAGCTTAGACATACTTCAGGATATAGTAGAGAATAGAGGAGCCTTGCACACTACAGTCCATGGGATCATGAAGAATTGGACATGCCTGAACAATAAACAACAAAAAATTGCACTATAAATGCTAGCAAGAGCAATAAAATAAGAAAAAGAAATTGAAGGAATAATGACAGGCAATGAGGAAAGAAAATTATCACTTTTTACTGATGATATAATGGTTTCCTCAGAGAACCCTAGTGAGGCAACTAAAACACTAGTCAAAACAATTAGGAACTTCAGCAAAATTTCAGGGTATATAAATTAAGACCACCCAAATAATTAACAGTTCTGCATATTACCAACAAAACAGCAGGAAGAGGTAGAAAGATAAATTATATTTAAAGTGACTATAAATAGTATGAAGTACTTGGTAATCTACCTGCCAAGACACACACAGGAACTATATGAACACAATTATAAAATACTTTTCACACCAATAAAGACAGATTTAAATAATTGGAGAAATATTCATTACTCATGAGTAGCCCAAACCAATATAATAAAATGACAATACTAGCTAAATTAATTTACTCATTTAATAGCACACCCAATCTACCAAAAAGTGAAACAGAGCCATAAAAAATAACAAAATTCATCTGGAAGAACAAAAGTTCAAGAATATCTAAGGCATATTTTTAACTGGGAAACAAGAGGACCTAACAATTACAGATCTTAAACTACACTACAAAGTTATAGTCATCAAAACAATTTATTACTGGATAAGAAATAGAGAGATTGATCAATGGAACAGATTAGCTATCCAATCTAAAGGGAAAAATGGACACAATAATCTAGTGCTTGATAAACCCGAAGATCTCAGCTATAGGGGTAATAACTATTATTTGAGAAAAAAACTGTTGGGAAAACTACTAAGTAATCTTGCTAAAACTAGGCATTGACCAACATCTCATACTGTATGGTAAAATAAGCTCAAATGGGTACATGGGTATATAAAGGATATCATAAGTAAGTTAATAGAGCATGAGGGAAATTACTTATCAGATCTGTAGATAGAGGAAGAGTTTATGACCCTATAAAGAGGTACAAAGCAGATAAAAGGGATAATTTTTATTACATAAAAGTGAAAGGTTTTGGCAAACACAAAAGAAGGAGCTAAAAATAGAAGAAAAGCATAAGATTATGAAAATTACTATAGCAAATTTTTCTGATAGTCTCATTCCTAAAATATATTGGGGGGGAGTCAAACTTATAAGAATAAAAACCATTCTCCTAATAAATGTTCGGAGAATATGAATAGGCAGTTTTTAGAGGAAGAAATCAAAGCTATCAATGGCCAAAGGAAAAAATGCTCTAAATTGCTAATAACTAGGAAAATTCACAATAAAACAACTCTAAGTTTCCAGCTAAGACAGATAGATGGCTGGTACAGTAGAGGTAGTTCTGAGCCTGGAGTCGGGAAAACCAAGTTCAAATCTGGTCCCAAACACTTACTATCCTTGGGACCCTAGGCAAGTCACCTCACCCTGTTTGCCCCAATTTCTCATTTGTAAAATGAGCTGGAGTAAACTACTCCAATACCTCTGCCAAGAAACCCCAAATGGAGTCAGACGTGACTGAAACAACTGAAAAACAACACCTTACACCCCAAAGATTGACTAAGGTGACAAAAAAGGAAGATGACAAATGTTGGAGGGGATGTCAGAAAATAGGCGCACTATGCACTGTTAGTGGAGTTGTGAATGAGTCTAATAATTCTAGAAATCAAATTGGAACTATGCCCCAAAAGCTATTAAACTGTCTATACTCTTTGATTCAGAAATACCACTATGAGGTCTACTCCCCAAAGAGATTAAAGAAAAGGACCCATATATACAAAAATTGTTATAGCAACTCTTTGTATTGTAGCAAAGAATTGGAAGAATGGGAAGACTTTTGTGAAGTGATACAAACTAAAGTGAATAAAATCAATAGAATTATTCATACAGTAGCAGAAAATTAACTACAGATTATATAGTAACTACAGATTAAGTAGAAATATGCTTTTAAAGACTTAGTAACTGATCAACACAGTATCCAATCACAGTTCCAAAGAACTCATTACAGAAATGGTATCCACCTCCAGACAGAGGATTGACTAAGGGGGGAATTAATGTATATTATTTTATCTTTATTTATCTTGCTTTTATTTTTGGAACATGGCTAATGTGGACATTTGTTTTGTGACTATACATATCTGTAATAGTTTGGGGTTTTTTCTTGCCCTCTCAATGGGTGGAGGGGGAAGGAAGGAGGAAGAGAATTTGGAGAATTTAGAAATTTTTTAAATGAATTTTAATTTAAATTGAATATTTAGGATACCTTCTAAAGAAAAAGAAGGAGCAGACAATACAATGACAGATCTTGAGAAGTTGACAGATTGATTCACAAAGATTTAAACACTCACATAACTGTCTCTATGAGGTTATGACCCAGGAATTTAATGTGTGATTCTAACAAAAAGCACTACTGCACTACAAATAAGAGAATGATCAGAACAGAGGATACTTTCTAAGTCCCAAAGGAAGAGTAAGAGTGCAAACACTTAAGAAGTCTGGCCCAGAGAGATCATCTTGCTGGGGGACAGAGGAGGGGAACTTGAACACAAGAAAATCTTCATATTGGTCACTAATGAATTTCTCAGGGACCTAAGGTCTCCAGAGCCGAGAACACTGAAGAAAAGGAGAGAGCCTGGATAAAGGCAAGGAATCATGTAGGTAGAAGAGAAGAGAGAAAGAATAAAGAACAATATCCTAGAGCCCCATTCAGGCTATCCAGGTAAGTTGAGAAGTTGGGAGTTTTATTGTATAGATTCCTGACTCTACAACATGCTATTATTCCTGATCTATCTAAAGTCTATTCTTTTCTTTCCAAAGACTCTAGTTTACACACACACACACACACACACACACACACATCCATCACATGGCTCCATATGGCCTATATATATATATATATATATTATATATATAAATATAAATTCTTTATTCTGATGCTCAAGGCCTTCCACCACTTGGTTCCAAGCTATTTTTTCATATTAACTTCATATGACTTGCCTTCACACATTCAATACTCCAGTCAAACCAACCTACTAACTACTCCTCAAACTCAACATTCTGTCTCCCACCTCCATGCATTCTCACAAGTCATTCCCTATACCTGGAATGCACTCTCTCCACATCTTCCCTTGACTGAATCCTTATTATGCTTCAAAATTCTCCAAAAATAGTTGTCTAATGCTGCCAGATATAATTGCATCCTCCTACCTCAAATTCCTTCCCATTATAACTGACATATATAAATGTGGAATGGAATCTCTTTGAGGCAAGGAACTATGTCTTTAAGTCTAATATATCGAATGCACATAGAAGATGCTTAAAAAATATTTATGACATTAAATAAATTTAAACTTTCCTCTGAATGGCATCACTGACCCAAGACCAGACTGCGTAACTTCCTTTTTCCCTCTTGCTTTCATCCCCTCTGGTTTTTTACTGCCACCACTATCACCCCTGTCTCTTGCAATTCAAGTTCTGAAAACAGAGAGCCTGACTTCAGTGAAGTGTACAGGTCAGGTTACAGGGAGAGGGAAAGAAGAGGGAAGATGAATGTCATACTCTAGGTTCCTAGCAGCAACCTCTCAATGGCAGAAGGCATCTCAGAAAAGGATTTACTGGTCCACAGCATAAAACTGAAGTCATTGCCATGCTTCATCACAGGTCACTCACCATGACTTCTCTGGAGTCAATTCAATCAGGAAATTGAAATTCATATTATAATAATAATGACAAATAGCTAACATTTATATAGTTCCTTCTATGTTCCAGGGACCATGCTAAGCACTTTACAATTATTTTCTCATTGGATCCTTGGGGTAACCACAGGAGACAGGTGATATTTTTGTCCCCATTTGATAGATGGGGAATCTGAGGCAAACAAAGGTTAAATGATTTTGTTCAGCAAAGGTCACACACCTACTAAGTGTCTGGGATTAGATTTGAACTCGGGTCTTCCTGACTTCAGGGACAGAATTTTTTCCACGGCACCACATAGCTATCTGAATCATTACCATCAGAGAACATCTAGCTGCCCTAGATGAGTTCAAGTCGCCAGGAATAAATGAACTACTTCACAGGATAGCTAACAATGAGATTTCTTAACTACTTCAAAAATTAATGGTGAATAGGAAACTTGTTTCAGAACTAGAGATGGCCAAGTGTCCCACTGCTGCTTCCAGTGGTCTGGATCACCTGTGAGCAGGGTTGTGACATCTCCCAGGGTGACTGTACCTGCTGCTTCTCCACTTGCCTGTTGTCAAAGGACTTTGAGATAGGTAAAAATGGTAAAATGGTGTACATGATGTCTTTTAATTCATGCACAAATTGGACTTAAGTGGGGCAGAGTTGCATGATGTCATAGGCCTCACCACTCTCTTCCAGAGTAATAACCATCCAGCTACAGGACAGAGTCAAGATGACTGGTGATGGTTAGAGATGCAGTGTTGGGTGCTCAGGGTAGGATGTGTTCAGGGAAGACTAGTACCTCCAATGTGAGGGTAATCAAAGCCTTTTCAGGTCTGTTTTCTATTTTTGGTGTCTATCTGGCACTCACCTCTCACCTGTGGCTTCAAGAATCTGTAACATACACAGCAGCTACACCAACAGTAAACCATTATGGCAAATGGGCTATACTATGTTGAAGGTAACAGATGTCTCAAACTTGTCAGTGAACTAAAGGGGTGTCTACCACAAGCCCGTGAAGACTTCCCCTAGCACAATAGGAAGATGAGAACAATTTATTCCAACAGCCATGAAGGCAGCTGAAACAGGTGCTGTGCAGCACTTAGAGCTTGGTTGACATTAAAGACGCCAAGTTTATTCACTCTGCTCTCACGTTATAGTGAGAGACTCTTTTTTCTCCATGCTTATGCACTTGAACAAAGGTAAGTCTACTGAGGAAAAGGAGACTGCTGTACTCTTAAAACTATTGTCCACAGTTGTTCTATTCTTCTCCTACTGTCCAGATATGCTACATTTCCAAATCATGAAGGAACTTAGTTGCTAGGAAAATAAAGTTAGGTTTTATCTCCTGGGGAGAAAGGACAGATTGAACCTTTCGAGAAATAATAACTTGGAAATTAGGGCCATGTAGTCAATGAAGAACATGGCGACTGTGAAGATGAGTAGCTGAAATTTGTAGAACCACAGAAATAGATCCTAAAGTGGTTTTAGAAGTAATCTAATTCAACCTCTTCCCCAATGTAGGAATTTCTGCTAGAGGATTTCTGACAGGTACCCATCCAGTAAACTTGAACATTTTCTGTGACAAGAGCCCACTAATTATCAAGTCAGGATGTCCCATTTTTGGTCAACTCCTAAGCAGTGGCATGAACTTTAACAAAAGAACAGGTCAATGGAAAGAGACTTGGATTAGGACGGCCAATAAGCAGGACTTCTAGGTTCTAATCCCATCTCAGCCACCAGAACCTAGATCAGATCACTTCTCCAGATATCAGTTTTCTCACTTATAAAAATTAGAAGTAGGTTTGGTGATCTCTCAGGTTTCTTCCAAGTCTGAAATTCTAGGAACTATATCTCATGAACAAGGTTTATTTACTGAAATTACTTTTCAAACAAATGATTGCATTTTTGTTTGTTTTCTTTCAGATGAAGCAAGTTCATGATGAAAAGGGAAACCAAACCATCATCTCTGAGTTCCTTCTCCTGGGCCTGCCTATCCAACCAGAAATGAAGGCTCCTTTCTATGCCCTCTTCCTGGCCATGTACCTTACTACAGTCCTTGGGAACATGCTCATCATCCTCTTGATACATGTAGATTCCCACCTACACACACCCATGTATCTGTTGCTCAGCAACCTGTCCTTCTCTGACATGTGCTTCTCTTCTGTGACCATCCCCAAACTGCTGGTAAACATGCAGAGCAAGAAACCAACCATCCCCTATCCTGGCTGCCTGGCCCAGATGTACTTCTTTCTTTTCTTTGGAGACCTGGAGAGCTTCCTGCTGGTGGCCATGGCCTATGACCGCTATGTGGCCATCTGCTACCCACTGCACTACACTGTCATCATGAGCCCCAAGCTGTGTAACTCTCTCGTGGCACTTTCCTGGGTCCTTACTGCCTTCCATGCCTTGCTGCACACCCTGCTCATGTCCCGATTATCCTTCTGTGCCAACAACATTATCCCCCACTTCTTCTGTGACATGTCTGCCCTGCTGAAATTGGCCTGCTCAGACACCCAGACAAATGAGTTGGTTATCTTTGTCATGGGGGGCCTGGTTTTAGTTGTGCCATTCTTGCTAATTATCACATCTTATGCCCGTATCCTCTTTTCTATACTCAGGGTGCCCTCTGTCAGGGGCATCTGCAAAGCCTTTTCTACCTGTGGCTCTCACCTCACCGTGGTCTCTCTCTTTTATGGAACAATTATTGGCCTTTACTTGTGCCCTTCAGCCAACAACTCCACAATAAAAGAGACAGTCATGGCAATCATGTACACTGTGGTAACACCAACGCTGAACCCTTTCATCTATAGTCTGAGGAATCAAGACATGAAAGGGGCCTTCAAGAAACTCCTAGAAGGAAGAAAATTTCCCTTCTCCCTAGGACTGTGATATTGAGACTTCTCACACCATTCTTTCCAATAATGATGAGAATGTATGGTATAATAATAATGTGGCGAGTAGAAAAATATCCAGGATAGTTTCCTGGCTTCCATGTCCTCTCATTCATCCCCATGTCTCCTGTACTACCAGAGGACTCTCCCTTAAATGCCCCTTTTATTACATCCCTCTCCTGCTCAAATACTGTTCAGTCTTCCAAGACTGACTTTTCCTGTCTTCTCTTCCCCTACTTCTCCGTATATCTTCTGTACTACAACCAGACTAATCTCATCACAGTCTCTATTGTTACCCACTCTCTACTATCTCTACTATAACCCGCTTTCCCAGATGCAGTGCTCTCGCCTCCTTTTCTCAACATTCTTTGCCCTTTAAAGTTCAGTTCAAATACCCTTTCGTTGATACATTTTAAATCATTTTTAAAATATGGCGAAATACTATTAGATCCTGTATTAGGCATAGTTCTCTTATGTCATCTCAACTGTCCTGGACTGAAGTGACCTATCCCTTCTCCAAATTCCTAATTCACAAAATTGTCTAATTTGGGAATACTTTATGTATAAATTTAAGAATTCTCTTCTTTTATGATGCAAATATAATTTTACCTGGTTAGGAGGATATTACCATGTGTTGTTTTTTTGTTTTTGGTGAGGGAAAGGAATTCTTAACTAAAACAGCTTAATTTAGACATTATTTTTCAACATACCATACCCAAGACAACTGTCTATGAGCATAAGTTTCAGTTAAGTTGCTTCTCTCCATTGGTTGAGGGAATTTTCACATCATGAAATCCCCCATAACATGGAATCATAGAACTAAAGTATATTTTAAAAAATATAACAAAGCAGCATTTAAAAATAAAAACATCTAGACAAGATTCAACACCTTAGTCTTTATACCTAAACTGTCAAAAAAATTAATAATTTATTTTCAGCAATATTGTTGTAAAGATATTTGAGAGATAGCATAAGAGTGGAGCTAGAGGATTATTGAGCTCCCTTTGAAATCTGAAACTCCATGATTCTGTGGTTCCATGATTCTGGGGCTCCATGATTCTGACGAAGTTTATCTGGACACTAAGTTGTTTAGTCATATTTTTTTCTCTACACTATGTACTTAAGAAGACTAAGGTCATTTGATATGAATTACCCCCTATACATCTCAGACTATCTTCTTATATTTTCTTCTTTCTTTCCTTCTAGTCTCAACTGATGAAGTTGCCCATCCAAACGTGGACTTAGTCCCATCCCCTCTGACTCCTGCAGTGCTGCTCAATCTATCATCATCATCATCTCCTCCTCCTCCTCCTCCTCCTCCTTCTCCTTATTCTTCCTCTTCCTCTTCTTTTCTCTTCAAGAAGCTGTTGGCAGGAAGAAAACTCCCCTTCTCCCTGGAACTATGATACTGAGGCTTGTAGCACAATTCTTTAAAATAGAGATGAGAATACATGGTGTAATAACGTAGAGTACAAAATATCCTTTTTCATCACCTTCCATTTTCACTAATTCCTTTCCCATACATCCTTCATAGCAAGTTACTCTTCCTCAACCATATCATTTATTACATCCCTCTCCGAACAAATACTTTTCAATCTTTCCAAACCTAACTGACTTTTCTTGTCTCATCTCCCTCTGCTCCCCTCCATATAGTCTACATTCCAGCCAATCTGGTCTTGTACACCACACTTCTTCACCCAAAATTTTTTGTTTCCTATTTCAGTTCACCCTGTCCTAAAAAGTCCAGTTCAAATTTTCTTCATTCATTCAACCAACATTTATTAAACATATACTGTTGCTTGTGGGCAACTAAGTGGCACAGCAGATTAAGTGTTGGGTCTGGAATCAGGAAGATTCATCTTTCTGAGTTCAAATCTAGTGGACAAGTCACTTACCCCTGTTTTCTTCAGTTCTTCATCTGTAAAAATAAGCTAGGGAAGGAAATGGCGAACTATTCTATCTTTGCCAAGAAAACCTCAAATGGGGGTCATGACGAGTAAAATAAACTGCTATTGCTAGGCCTTTAACAGGACCTCATTTTTTTAATTCTCCAGGGACCATCTCTGCCTGAAGTGATCAATCTATTCTCTGAGCTCCTAAAACACTATTTCCTCTATTTCTCATTTAACAATACTTTATATTCGGTCATGAAATCTCTTCTCCTATATCTTAGAACAGTTATTTCAATATTGATATTACTAAACTTTTCACATGTCAATGTCCTGGCTCACCCAGATAGATTGTAAAATCCTTTAAAAGAAGGACCATTTCAATCATCATCATCAATGACTGACAATATGTCACTCCAAGATTACAAACCACTTTTATACTCATTGCTCCATTTGATCTTCACAATGACTGTAAGGTAAGTAGCACATTGAGTATTACTATCCTCATCTTACAGAATGAAGAATTGAGGATTATATGAAGTGATTTCCCCAAAATTATTCAGCTAGTAACCATCAAAGCCAGGACTTCACAGGAGTACTCTCTCACAGTTGTAAGTTCATATTATTATCAAAGTTTTCTGTGAGATGGAAATATTATAATGCTTTTTTCTTTGGGGTGAGGAGGAATTGTTAGCTAAAATAGCTTAATTTAAATATGATTCCTTAATACTCTAAACCCCAGGTCACTCTTTAAAACTGTAAGTTACAGTTTTATCGATATATTTGTGAAAGAAGTTTCCATGCCAAAACTTCTCCCATACCAGCAAAATTATATATGCTGTATTAAAAATGCCAGCAGAGCATTATTTTTTAAAAAGAAAGACATTCTCTTCATAATTAATGTTTGTTAAAATTTTTAAAGGCTATATTATAAACAATATTGTTGAAGAAGTTAGGTTCTTTGGGGTTATAGATTAGACTAAGGACCATTGAGTTCCCTTTCAACACTGAAATCCTGTGAAGACATGTTTCTGTGATTCTGACTTTGGCCACTTTACTTTGCACTAAAGTACTCCAGAAGCAGCCTGAAAATATCATTAAAAAGACATGTGGTCAGACAAGAAGGTGGGGTAGTCATGCAGCAAAAGACAATAATAGTGTGTGTGTGCATGAATGCATGCACACACGCATGTGCATATATGCATGCTATTTGGTACACCTGTACTGCTGAGAAACCTAAGAGAAGGCCCCCAAAATATTGGGTGGAATTCCTTGAGAGGGAATTACAGAAGGAATAGAGGATACCTAACTTGGAGAAGGCTTAAGGAAGAAGTAGGAGAGAAATGAGTGCATGATCTAGGTATAAAGGCAGATACTGTAAGCAATCTGGAAAAGCAAGGAATAGTTTACCTGTCATGTTTATGGAGAGGGGAAGATTTTATGACCAAACAAGAAACAGAGAACATTATAAAATGCAAAATGGATAATTTTGATTACATTAAATTGAAAAGTTTCTGTACAAACAAAGCCAATGTAACCAAGATTAAGAGGGAAGTGGAAAATTGGGAATTTTTACAACCAATGTCTCTGATAAAAGCCTTGTTTCTAAAATATACAGAGAATTGAGTCAAATCTATAAGAATACAAGTCATTCTCCAATTGATAAATGGTCAAAGGATATGAACAGGCAGTTTTCAGAGGAGGAAATTAAAGATATCTACAAGCAAATGAAAAAATGCTCCAAATCACCATTGATCAGAGAAATGCAAATCAAAACAACTCTTAGGTACCACATCTCACCAGTCAGATTGGCTAAGATGACAAAACAGGAAAATGACAAATGCTGGAGAGGATGTGGAAAAATTGGAACACTAATGCATTGTTGGTGGAGTTGTGAACTGATTCAACCATTCTGGAGAGCAATCTGGAACTATGCCCATAGGGCTATAAATAATTTCATACCCTTTGACCAGAAATACCACTTCTAGGGTTGTATCCCAAAGAGATCATAGAAGTGGGAGGAAGACCCATATGTACAAAAATATTTATTGTAGTTCTCTTTGTGGTGGCAGAGAATTGGAAATTAAGGGGATGCCCATCAATTGGGGAATGGCTAAACAAGTTGTGGTATATTAATGTAATGGAATATTATTGTGCTATAAGAAATGAGGAGCAGATGGATTTCATATTTACCTGGAGAGGCTTATATGAACTGATGCTGAGTGAGAAGAGCAGAACCAAGAGAAATCTGTACACAATTACAGACACAATGTATGTGTGACAACCAACTTTTATAGACTGGACTCATCTCAGCAATGCAGGGTTATAAGACAACTCCAAAAGATTCATGATGGTCCAAAAGACTCATGATAGAGAGAAATGCCTACATTCAGAGAAAGAACTAGAAAGAAGAGTTTGAATATAGATTGAAGCAAATTACCTACTCTCTTTCATTTTCTTGTTTGGTTTTGTTTCCTCTTTCCCATTGTTCATTCCATCCATTACAATCCTTCATTATAACCTGACTAATGTCTAATTATTTAAGTATTTGCAGAGCCTATACTTGATTGCATGCCACCATGGGGAGAGGTGGGGTGCAGGAGGAAAGGGAGGGGGAGAAAATTTGAAACTCAAGGAATTATGGAACTGAATCTTGTAAACTAAAGGTAAAAAAGCAAATTAATAAAGACAAAAAATAGAAAAAAATAAATTCAAAAAAAAGAAGTAGGTGAGATAATCTCTATATTCAAATATTTAAAGGATTTCCACAGGGGAAAGGGATTGGATTTCTTCTGCTTGGCTCCATTTTGCAGAATTGGTGCCATAGAATGGAAGAAAGATGTAAGAAGTTTTTAGTAATTAGAAGCAGCTGAAAACGGAAAGGGCTGCCTTGGAAGGAAATTAATTCTTTAGTACTCTAAAGTACTCTTTAGTCCAAGAGGCAAGCTAACAACCTATTATTTCCCAAACTAGAGTAGGAGAAGAACGAATACTATTGTTCTATAAGAAATGATGAGCAGGCAGATTTCAGAAAAACCTGGAAAGACTTAAGTGAACTGAAGTTATATTCTTTGGAGTTATAGATTGGACTAAGGACCATTGATTTCCCTTCCAACTTTGAAATCCTGTGAAAACGTTTCTATGACTCTGACTTGACTTTGGCCACTTTTCAGTACACTAAATTTTCAAATTGTAGTATAATATTTTCACTTTGCACTAAAATACTCCAGAAGCAGCCTGAAAATATCATTGAAAAGACATAATCAGACAAGAAGGTGAGGTAGTCATGTAGCAAAAGAAGTGAAGTGAACAGAACCAGGGGAACATTGTACACAGTCACAGCAACACTGTGCAATGACTACCTTTGATAGAGTTAGCTCTTCTCAGCAATGCAAGGATCTAAGACAACTCCAAAAGACTCATGATGGAAAATGCTGTCCACATTCAGAAAAAGAACTATGGAGTCTGAATGCAAATCAAAGCATACTATTTTCACTTGTGTTTTTGGCTTTTTTCTCTCATGATTTTTCCCTTTTATTCTGATTCTTCTTTCACAACATAACTAATGTGGAAAATGTTTAACATGATTGTACATATATAACATATCAGATTGCTTGCTGTCCTGGGGAGGGGGGAGGGAACTAAGGGAGGGAGAAAAATTTGGAACTCAAAATCCTACAAAAATGGTTGAAAACTGTCTTTACATGTAATTGGGAAGACTAAAATACTATTAAGAGGAAAAAATAAACTTGGACAAAGTTCTAGTTTCCTCACCCAAAAAAAAATAGATGTCATAGCATTTGGTGCATATATGTTTAGCATTGTTATCGCTTTATTGTCTATGGTACCTTTTAGTTTCATGTCTCTTTTAATTAGATCTATTTCTGATTTTGTTTTGTCTGAGATTATGATTTCTACCCTAGCTTTTTTTTTCCTTCAGTTGAAGCATAATATATTCTCTCCAGCCTTTTACCTCTACTCTGTTACTCTGTGTATGTCTCTCTGCTTCAGATGTGTTTCTTGTAAACAACATATTATAGTATTCTGGTTTTTAAGCCACTCTGGCATCTACTTCCATTTTATATGAGAGTTTCTATTGAACATTACAGATAGATATAGATACAGATACAGATAGATTATAGATATACACATATACAAATATATATATACACAGACATGTATACATATATGGATATATATGAATGTGTGTATATATGTATATGTGTGTGTATGCTATTGAACATTCTAAATTAACCAAAGGGTTGGTGGAAGAAAGTTCACAATGTAACATTGCACCACCTCTTACTCTTATGTAGGGAGGTGTTTATCTGGGTCTTTTGGTCAGCTGAGTCCCCCTAACTCACTTTAAAAGAATTTTAATATAAAGAACAGGTAATAGGAACAGTAAAGTGTCAAGGTTTCATCCTGTCAGATTTTGAGTTGGTTGCATGAATGGCTTGTAAGGGTTATGAAAGCTGACTCTCAGAATAGCCTATTCACAGATGCTGAATATAAAAAGTCTAACACTTGGACTAGACCATTCATACCTTCTAAAGGGTATACCTTTTTCAGGATTGGATAGGTCATTATAAAGGAAGTATAAGAAGTATAAATACTTCCATTTAGGAAAGGTAACAAAATTCCATAATAACTTGATGGAATTGTAGGGAAGTTAGGCTGAAAGTAGCCTCAAAAAGAAAGAGAAAGCTCTGAAAAGACAGTCATCTCTCACAATGGAACTTTGAAGGAAGAACTCTGGTCTTAATAGTGAATTGCCCTTGCCTTTTCCCTAGTACCTTTTCCAGTGTAGGAGGGGTGAAAAAAAAAATATTTCTCTCTCCTCTCCCTCTGTTGTCAGTGGCTGCTACCTTGCAGTAGAACAATTCACCCAGTAGGGAGTGCCCATAGAACCAGTCCAGATTGTCCGTTGGAGTAACTTACCCAGCAGAAACTGTATCCAGAAGGAGAAGCATAATGACACCACAAGAAAAAATAACCCTGAAATGATTAAGTTCAGTGAGTTCCCTAGGCCACATATGCTCCCTATGTCTGAGTTCCGACTAGTAAAGTGTTTTCCAATACTTTCAGAGCTACCATGCTGGGATCATTTCCTCAGCTCCTATTCACATTGTTTGGCCAGATGCCTGAAGGGTGGCAGCTGCTACATTTCTCAGGGTTGTAAGGATAACCTTGAGGGCTGAGCTCCTAGTACTATTGGCTCAAGCCCCTCTTTGTTGTGCTTCTTATTCTAATCAGTCAGTAAGCATTGATTAGCTTTTTAGCAAAGGGTATTTGCCAAGGTAGAATAGTAAGCACAGTTGATATAAATATCTATACTTATTTATAAAAAGATTGAAGGGGTAGCTAGGTAGCACAGTGAATATAGCACCGGCTCAGAAGTCAGGAGGAACTGAGTTCAAATCCAGCCTCAGACACTTAATACTTAGTAGCCATGTGATCTTGGCAAGTCACTTAGCCCCAATTGCCCTGCCTTCCCCCCTCCAAAAAAAGCAACAACAAAAAAAAAAAGACTGAGGCACATCATTCTACAAGTACACATAGATGCATAGGAAACAGGCTCTAACTGTAAAGAACATGTAAGGCTAAAAGGTAAATTCACAATTTCTGGTTCCCCAAAGTCCTCCCTTGAGTCAATAGCCACAATTCCTTACTGGTTTAAGGGGAGATGCTCACTGAAGCTACTTTCTATCTGTCTGTCTGTATTTGTGTCTCTGAGGGTCCTCAGTGCATTTTCTCTGTTCCTGGATTAATGTATTGTCTGCTATTGCTCTGGTCTCTCTAATAACATGATCAATGGAGAGGATCTCTCTGAGTTCACTCTTCCACCCCAATGTTCTTTCTCTGTCACAGGCACAGAAGTCTGCACATAGATTAAATTCCTCCCCATTATTTAAAAGCTCTTAGGATCTGTTTAGCTTATTTGGCTAGTCAATCACATCATTCTTTTCGTAACCAAATTGAAGAGGGGTTCACACCTGATGAAGGGATAACAATATATAGACATCTTGTTTACACATTTTAAAAACCTAATCTTATTAATTAACTAATTGATTGAATGAGATTAGGTGGAGATGTCAAACCCCCTTCCTTATAAGTTTTGAAGTGAAAATGGTGGAGTAAAAGGAACATTCGAGTCAAATTTTCCCAACATTTTCCTCCAAATAACTTTAAAATAATGTGTTGAGTAGAATTCCAGAGCAACAAAACCAATAAAAGTTCAGGGTGAAACATTTTTCAAACTAAAAATATCTTAGGGGGTCAGAAGAAAAGGTCTGTAACACTGGGGTAGAAGCTGGCAGAGAACTCAGCATGTTGACACCACCAACTTTGAGCCTTGAAGGCAGCCATGAGAGCAGCTACTGCAGCAGCAGTTTTAGCTCTCATTGTCCAGAAATGGTAAGGGTACTGGACAACCGATCAGGGAGAGATTACAAGGAACCTCTGTGCCAGCATTGGGCACAGGACAAGGCAACTCCAATGCCCAGTACCTGGATCCAAGTCACAGTTTCAGGATGAAGAAGAGCACTTACCATCACTAGCGAGTAGGAGCCTTGATTGCAGTTCCAGGGCAGAGACAGAGCAGGGACCCTAGGTATAGGTCACAGTACCAGAGCAGAGAAGGGCACTAGCATTTGTAGTTGCAATGGATCAAAGACCCTACCTGGGTAAGGATCACAGCACAAACCAGGAGAACAGTGACCACATCTCTCCCTGAATCATACCACTGTAGAAGAAGAACTTAGAGATCCCCAGAACCAGTTGTGGAAAAAGCAGGGTAAAAATCCTGAAGCATGGGACATTTCCCCTATACTACCCAAAGTGAGCTGGGCCCAACTTTAATATAAAGTTCAAATTCAAGAAATAAACTATAAATATGAGCAAATAACAGCAACAAAAAAAGAACTTGACCATAAAAAATCTACTATGATGACAGGGAAGTTCAAGATACAAACTCAGAAGAAAACAACAACTTGAAAACATCTACAAGCAAAGACTTAAAGGAAAAATGCAGATTAGAGGAAAGTCTAACAAGAATTTCTGGAAGAGCTAAATAAAGAGAAAAAAGAACTTTTAAAAATCAGTTAAGAATAGTAGAGGAAAATGGGGAAAATAAATAAGAGCAATGCAAGAAGATTATGAAAACAAAATTAACAGTTTGGTGAAAGAGGCACAAAAGATACTAGAGAAAATAATACCTTAAAAAACAGAAGTTGCCAAATGGTAAGAGTTACAAAATTTCTAGAAAATGATGCCTTAAAAATTAAAATTGGTTAAGTAGAAGCTAGGGACTCCATGAAATACTAAGAAACAATAAAACAAAGTCAAAAGAATGAATAGAAGAAAATGTGAAATATCTCCTCATAAAAACAACTGACCTGAAGAGTTGATCAAGGAGAGATAATTTAAGAATTATTGGACTACCTGAAAGCCATAATCAAAAGAAAGAGCCAAGACATCATATTTCAAGAAATTATGAAAGAAAACTACTCAGTTATCTCAGAACCATAGGGCAAAATAGAAATTATAAGAATTCACTGGTAACCACCTGAAAGAGATCCCACAATGATAACTCCCAGAATGTTATAGACAATTTTCAGAGCTTCCAAGTCAAGGAGAAAATATTGCAAGCAGCCAGAAATAAACCATAGAGCCACAGTCAGAATCACACAAGATTCAGCAGCTACCATGATAAAGGAGGGGAGTCTCTTCTGGCCAAATCACAGGGAATACTCTTCCAATGAGTAAGCCCCAAAGCAAAATGCTAACCTCAGAGTATATATAGACTTCTCACAGCCAGAGGGCATCACAAACCTCTTGACCCAGTGCCTGATTAGAAATTAGCAAAAGGTGTGGGCCTTCCTACAAACAAGCCCCCCCTACTCAAGCTTCCCTTAATGGACTCCACTTAATAGGCCTTAATGAGACTTATTAATGGGTAGGTAATATCTTCAACTCCATTAACATTACAAGAGGATAAACAGAAAAAAATAGGATGAAGCAAAATAAACAGTAATTATAACTGAATGTAAATGTGATGAACTCACTCATAAAACAGAATCAGAAAGCAGAATATATTTGAAGCCAGAATCCAATGATATTTTTTTTAAGAGAAACATGCGTGAAACATAAAGATATACACAGAATTAAATAAAAGACTGGAGTAAATCTATTGTGCTTCAGCTGAAGTGAAAAAGACATGAGTAATGGTCATGAACTCAATCAAAGCAAAAATAGACATAATTAAAAGAGATAATCAGAGAAATCATATTTTGCTAAGAGGTAACATAGACAATGAAGGCATATGAATATTAAACATATATGCACCAAATGCCATAGCAACCAAATTTTTTTTTTAAGCGATCAGGGTTAAGTAACTTGCTCAAGGTTATACAGCCAGGTGTTTCTGGGTCGGTGCTAAGTGTCTGAGCCCGGATTCAATCCCCAGGTCATCTCGACACTGGAGCTGGTGCTCTTACTCACTGTGCTACCTGGCCGCACCCATAGCAACCAAATTCTTAAAGGAAAAGTTAAATTAATTAAAAGAGGAAATAGTAGAACTATACCAGTGAGACCTCAATTTACCCTTCTCAAAATGAGATAAATTTAATCATAAAGTACATAAGAGAGAAGTTAAGAAGATGAATAGAATTTTAGAAAAGTTAGATATGATAGACCTCTGGAGAAAACTGAATGCCATAAAGATGAATATACCTTTTTCTCAATGATTTATGGTACCTTCATAAAAATTAACTGTGTATTAGGGCAAAAAACCTCACCAATGCAAAAAAAGCAGAAATATTAAATGCATCTTTTTCTAACAATAATGCAATAAAATTTCATTCAATAAAAGGGCCTTGGAAGCATAAATTAAAAATTTATTGGAAACAAAATAATCTAATCCTAAAGAATGAATGGGTAAAAGGACAAATCATAAAAACAATCAATAATTTCATTAAAGAAAATGACGATGGGAAAACATACCAACATTTGGTGGATATCAAAAAAAAAAGCAGTAACTGGAAGAAATTTTTTATCTTTGAATACATCAAGTGAGAACAGGCAACGAGGAAACAAACTGTAACTCTTTTCAACTGATATGATGATATACTTATAGAACCCTAAAGAATCAACTAAAAAACTAGTTGAAATAATTAACAACTTTAGCAAAGTTGAAAGATAAGCCCACATATAATAACTCTCATAAATCATCAGCATTTCTACATATTACCAACAAAATGCAGCAGGAAGAGACAGTAAGAGAAATTACATTTTAAATAATTGAAGACACTTGGGAATCTACATGCCAAAACACACACAAGACTTATATGAACATAATTACAAGATACTTTTCACACACAAAAAAAGGCAGATTTAAACAATTGGAGAAATATTAATAGCTCATACGTAGACCAAGCCAATATAAGAAAAATGACAATTCTACCTAAATTAACTTATTTATTCAGTGCCTTACCTAGCAAACTATCAAAGTATTTTATAGAGCTATAAAAAATAATAATAAAATTCACCTGGAAGAACAGAAGGTCAAGAATGTCAAGAGAACCAGTGGGGAAAAAAAATATGAAGGAAGGAAGCCTAGCAGTACTAGACGTCAAATTATGTTACAAAGTAGTAATCATCGAAACAATCCAGTACAGGATAAGAAATACAGTGGCTGATCAGTTGAATAGATTAGATACACAATATACAGAAGTAAATTACTATGGTAATCTAGTGTCTGATAAACCCAAAGATCCAGGCTTTTGGAACAAGATGTCACTATGTGACAAATATTGCTGGGAAAATTGTAAAACAGTTTGGCAGAAACTAAGCATAGAACATCTCACCCTATTCTAAGATAATGTCGAGATGGGTCCTGGAGTCAGGAAGACCTGAGTTTATGCCCAGTCTAAGACAATTACTACCTCTGCAGTGTAACAATACTTGCCTCGGTTTCTTCAACTGTAAAAATGGGGATAATAGCACCTACCTCCCAGGGTTATTGTAAAGTACCAAGTAAAGTAACTGACCTGTAATGGGTTTTTAATGAATGCTTGTTCTTTAACTCTTCTAGGAACTCTAGTGGCTCTCTACTGCTTCAAGATACAAATACAAATTCCCCATGTTAGCATTTAAAAGTCTTCACAAGTTGGTTCCAATCTTTCTCTCCCTGTTCATTACTCTCCTTCGTAAACTTTTCAGTCCAACTAAACTGACCACCTTGCTGTTCCCACACAGCATTCAGTTTCCTGTCCTTACACCTTTGAAAGGCGGTTCCTCATACCTGGAAGGCCCTCCCTCCTTACCTCTGTCACAGCTTCCTTCAAAGCTAAGTTCAGGGTTACCTCCTACATGAGATCTTTCCTGATCTCTTCAGCTGTTAGTGCCTTCCCCAAAAATTTCTTTCCATTAATTTTTCACATATTTCACATAAGCATATGTGTATGTGTTATCTCCCCCAATAGAATGTAAATTCCTTGCAAGGCCTATCAATTTTACCTTGATTTTACTCTTTTAACATCTTTTACATACACCCCTTTCTCCTTTCCCCTAAAACAGCCACTGCTCTGGTGCAGGCTCTCAGCATCTTATAGCCTATACTATTGAAATAGTTTGCTGATGGGTCTGCCTGCCTTAAGCCTCTCCCCAATACAGTCCATTCTAAATTCAGCTACAAAAGGGAGCCTCCAAAAGTTCAGATCTGACAATGTCACCCCTAATCTCCCCCAGTGAACTCCACTGACTCGCTATCACCTGTAGGATCAAATGTAAAATCCCATGTTTGGCATTCAAGGCCCTTCATAGCCAGCACTCTCTACCTTGTCAGTTACACCTTATACTTCCCACTCCATGTACTCTCTCCTTCACCACTGTCCTCCTTCAAACAAGACACTCCATCTTTCCGCTCCAGGAATGTTCACCAGCTGTTCCCCATGCCTAGAATGTTCTCCTTCCTCATCTATACCTCCTGACTTCCCTGGCTTCCTTCAGGTCCTAACTAAAATCCCACATTCAACAGGAAACCTTTCCTGATTTCCTTTTAATTCTAGCACCTTCCCTCTATTGATTATTTTCCATTTATCATATATAATAACTTATTTGTACAAAGCAGTTTGTACATTGTCTCCTCATTATACTATGAGCTCCTTGAGAGCAAGGACTATCTTTTGCCTTTTTTGTATGCCCAACACAGCATAGAGCCTAGCACAAAATAGGTTCTTAATAAATATATACTGACTTTTGTCTTTGTTTGCCCAGTGTCTAGCACAGTACTTAATATATGTTTTTTTATGAATTCATTCTACCATATTGGATTATAAGCTTCTTAAGGGAAGTCACCCTCACATTTTTTTTGTCTCTCCAGTTCACCACAACAAATTGTTGTAATTCACAATCTCTATTCTTGAAGCAATTAAATAAGAAAAAGGATAAAACATAATCTCAGTCATGGGGTATTCACAGATTGGTCAAAGATCAAGGAGTCAAGAAAAAGAAACATGACATAATCAAGAAATAAAATAAGTTTAGCTGAACAACTGCAAGACTGATCAAGGCAGTCTGCAGTGGTCAAGAAGAGAGGCATCATGGTGGAGACCTTCTGTACCCCAGTGGACAGCTAAGAGCATAAATACTACCCCCCAAATATTTAAGAAGTATGTCCCAGAGAGATCTTCCTAGTTGAGGAGGGAAAGAGGGACCTAGACAAAAGAAAATTCCCATGTTTGTCACTAACAAGTTTCCCAGAGACCAAAAGTCCCCAGTGGCTGAGACATCAAAGAAGGGGAAAGCAGGTGAAGGTGAAAAATCCTATATGAAGGAGAGATGAGAAAGCCACAGATCAGCAGGAAATAGGAAGAATGCCCAGAAGCCCCACTCAGAATAGGCAGGTAAACTGGGAGAGAATGAGTCCTGTGACCTGGAGCAAATCATTTAATTTCTACCAGCCTCAGTTTCCTCATCTGTAAAATGGGAGTAACGACACCTACCTCCCAGAGCTGTTGTAAGTATCAAATAAGATGATATTTGAAAGGCTTAGAGCACTATATAAATGCTATTATTGCTAACTTGGAAAAGATGGGGGTTTTTAATATCTGGATTATAGAATTAAAATATGATGTGATCCACAGTCCCCCTGCAACATGTTTATTTCTTTCCCAAAGATTCTGGTTTCCCTCAAAGATCAATGAATAGCTTCATGTGGCCCCTGGGGTAATATACAAATTCCTTAGCCATAAGAAATATTAGCTATAATATTCAAGTCCCTTCACAATCAGACTCCAAACTACTTTTCAAGATTTATTACACATTACTGCCCTTCACATACTCTGCGCTCCAGCCTGGACTAACCAGTACTTTCAAAACTCAGTTCTCGTTCTCTGTCTCTATCTCTGTCTCTGTCTCTCTTTCTCTCTATCTCTGTCTCTGTCTCTCTCTCTCTCTGTGTCTCTCTCTGTCTGTCTCCCTGTCTCTCGCTCTTTCTTCCAGGGAATCTCACAAATAATCTCTCATACATGGAATGCACTCCCTCCTCACCTTACCTGTTAGAAGCCATATTTTCCTTCAAAATTCTACTTAGGAGTCAATTCTTCCAACATCTGCCTCCCTTCCTTCCCCCCCAGAAAAATAAAAAACAATTAACATTTTCTCCATTCAGTTTTTTTGTTGAGTCATTTTAGTCATGTCTGACTTTTCATGAACCCATTTGGGGTTTTCTTGGTAAAGATATTGTAGTAATTTGCCATTTCTTTCTCCAACTCATTTTACAGATGACTGAGGCAAATAGAGTTAAGTGATTTGCCCAGGGTCATACAACTGTAAGAATCTGAAGCCAGATTTTAATTCAGGAAAATGAATCTTTCTGACTTTAGGGCCAACACTCTATCCACTAGGTCAACTAGCTTCCCATTCTAAATTACATTGTATTATTATACTAAGCTAGGGAGAGGAATTGATAGAGTGATGGACCTGGATTCTAAAAGATCTGAGTTCAAATTTATGCTTAGAAACTTACTGTTTGTATGACTCTCAGAAAACTCACTCAACCTCTGTCTCAGTTTCCTCATCTTATAAAATGGGGATAATAATATCATCTACCTCCCAGGGATACTGTCAGCATAACAATGAAATAATATTTGTAAAGTGTTTTGCAGACCTTAAAGTGCTATATAAATGCCAACTATATGTTACGAGTATGTGTAAATATAAAATATAAATAATAGAATATAATCTCTTAAAAGGCTAGTACCTATTTTGTATCCTCAGGATACAAAATTTTTTTCTTTATATCCTAAGAACCTAGCACAGTAAATGCATATATTAAAATCATTAAATGCTTAATAAAATATTTGTTAAATTGAAATTAATTCGAATTTTCCTATGAGTGGCATCCATGATCCAAAAAAAAGCTAGTGATTTCTTTTTTTCTTCCTCCTCACTCTTACTCCTTAGAGGGTTTTACCCCCTGCCTCTCAGATTTCAGGTCCTATGATGAGATTAATAGGACTGCAATGAAGACTGCAGGTTGAACTTCAGGGAGTGATGAGGTTGGAGAAGTTAGTGTCATGCTCTAGATCCCCAATATTAGCCTTTTCTCCTTCTTTTCCAATGGTGGAAGTCAATAGCCCAGGATCTATGTGCGCTCAGAATCAACTAAAGTCAAATGCTGTGCCTCATCTAGGAACACTAACTAATGGGGTTCATTGTTCCCAGGCTTTGAAGTGGCAGCTTGGGAGTCATTTCAAATATGGAATTAAAATCCAACATGACTAAGAAGATGAAAGCAGATAGTTTGTCCTTGAGTTCAAGTCCTCAGGAACAGATACTTAGAAAGAATTTAAGAATGTGATTATTAAATTATTTTTAAAGTTTCAGAGTGGGTGGAAGACCTTGTTGTGGAAGAAGAAATGGCCAAACATTTCAGTATTTAAAAAAAAAGAAAGAAAAATGTGAATTCTTCAAATTAGAGGCCAATAAGTTAGACTTTCACTGCTAGAAATATTGAATTAATAAAGGAATGCTTTCTGAGCACTTATGAAGAAAATTGCTCTTCACTACAGGCCAAAATAGATTGATTCATTATGAACAAATCATACTGGGACTAATCACATTTCCTTTCTTGACAGGTTTCATGAAAGGCTAGATAAAGGCAATTCCATAGACACTTTTTATATAATTTACTGAGGCATTTGACATAGTGTCTCATGATATCTTGGTATATATATGATGAAGAGATGTGAAGTAGGTGGAAATATAATTAGGTGTGTTCAGGACTCATTATGTGACTGTACCCAAAGAGTGTGGATTAATGAACTGAATCAACCCAAGAGAAGTCTATAGGGAAGTAATTGAGAATTCTTTCCTTGGCCATGTTCTCTTCAATGTTTTTATCAATGACCTGAATAAAAATATAGACAGGATAGTTACTATATTTAATACTATATGCAAGGGATAGATAATAACTTTGATAAAATTTGGACTTAAAGAAATCCCAACAAGCTATAACAATGACCTAAAGTTAACAATATAAAATTTAATAGGGAAAAATGTAAAATATCATATTTGAGTTTAAAATATCAACTGCACAAATATAGTATGGGGAAGACATTCTCCAAAGACCTTGGGCTTTGATTGTATTGCAAGATCAATATAAGACAAACTTGGCATCATACAATCAAAAGAGAATGTGATCTTAGACTATATTCATAAATTTATAGTGTCCAAAGTGAGAGAGGCCTCTAAGTTCAGTTCTCTTTCTGGTCAGACTGAAAAAGAAATATCAAGTTTTTGTCTACACGCCACATTGAAGGGGGGTCAGTGACAAAATGTATGTCCAGGGGAGCTGACTAGATTAAAAGCCATGTAACATCACAAAAATATAGAATATAAGAATTTGAAAGGAGTTCAGAGGTTATCTAATCAAACCCATACATAAATTCCTTCTACTGTATCCAAATAACCAGTGTTTTCCCAAAGACCTCTTGAAAGGATTTGAAGTTAGGACACTGACTACAATTTTTCAATTTTTCTTCCATTACACTCTCTCATGTGCAACATTGAAAGGAGCTAGAGATTTTTTTTTCTAAACAATAGAAGCATTGTTAAAGGAATAGGAAAGAAAGATTATTACTTTCTTTAAACATTTAAAAGTATATTTGTACAAGAGATATTGGACTTGTTTTGCTTCATCCCTACATATAAAAACAGACCTAATGAATGAAAGTTGTAAAGAGAAATAGATTGACTCGATGGGAGGAAAATTCTTTTTTTCCTATTAGAGCTGGCTATAAATGGTGTAAGGTATATCAGGGACTATACATATGCAACAAAAATTTGGGGATTTTGTACATTACAGGTTATTGAGAAACAGATAAACTAATGTGAGTAGGCAGAAACTGAAGTATATCAATATGCTGAAGAGATAGGCCTCCTATTACATTTAATATGTGTCCAAGGAGAGGAAATCTACAAGGATCTGATACTTTGAACAAATAGACAAGATGAAGAGGAAGACAAATTTAGAAATGATTTGGTTACCGTTTTCATAATGATTTTGCTTGAGATGAATGAGAAACAGAGTAATAATTATTCCCAAAAATCCATTTTAAAATAAATATAATCTATTTAACACAAATATTTGTTATGATTTCATAGAATCATTTAATATCAAACCTAGAAGGGATCGAAAATGCTTATCTAGTCCAGCTTCTATTTTCAGGTGAGGAAACAGGACAAGAGAAGAAATTAGTTCATACAATGAGAAAAAAGTTAAAATGGGATCAGAAATCAGGCTTCCAGACATCCATATCAACACCTTTTCCATTTTCTCTTTATAGGTTAGAGCTTGAATTAAGACCCTATCAGGGGAAAAAAAGAAAAAAGCAAGAATCTACCAACAATGGAGTGACCTTCATTGAAAGGTAGTAATCTGTTCAACACTGAAAATCTTCTGTAAGCTGTTGGATCACCATTTGCCAGGTAGGTTAAATTCAGGTAATTTGTCTTATGTATAGGTTGTATATCCTTCTTGTGTATAGTTAATTAATTAGATAACCTCTCAGGTTCCAAAATAGAAAGTCTATCACTCTCTGATCTCATCTAGACCATAGACTGTTAAAACTACCTGGGGGAGGGGGAGAACACCAACTTGAAGGGTGGGATGAAAGGAAAGATATGTCATATCCCTTATTAATTGAAAATAATCGGGGGTGGCTAGGTGGCGCAGTGAGTAAGGCACTGGCGCCAGAGTCAGGAGGACCCGAGTTCGGTTCCGGCCTCAGACACTTAACACCCACACACACACAAAAAAAAAAAACTAGCCGTGTAACTTTGGGCAAGTTACTTAACCCCAATTGCCCTCCAAAAAAAAAAAGCCAAAAAAAAAGAAAATAATCACTCCACTGTCACAGAATGATTAGAGGTAAGATTATAATTCTCCCTGCTTAAGATCGATAGCCACTCTGTTACAGAAAGTAGACTGATTCTCTCTCCAAAGATAGAGGCCACAGTTGGCCCATATGTACTGTCTTCCCAGATTATTTATGACCTTGACTTGTAGGATAATGAGTTTTATTACCTGGGGCAGAGAATTTATATAGAGTGGTTCTTCAGCATCTGGCACATAATTAATGAGAAACATGGCAAATGGGAACATGAGCAGAGGAAATTCATACAACCAAAGAATCTTAGAATTTTAAGAGATCTTGGAAGAATGTGCATCTTCATAACTTTCAGTCATTAGACCTTCTAGTTTTACCCCCTACCAGACTAGGAATCCCCTTTACAGCATCCCCAATAAGTGCCAACCCATCCTGGACTGAATTCTAGCAAAACGATGTTACTGCCTTTTAAGATAGTCTGTTCCATTGTGACTCAGCTCTTGGTTTGGTTTGGTTTTAATTTATCTTATTTTATTTTTAATTTACAGAATAAAACAACTGTGATTGACAACTTTTAATTGAAAGGCAGTGGATAGAACACTATAGGTGGCATCAAGAAGACTTGGGTTTGAATCTCACCTTGAATACTTACTACCTGTATAACTCTGAGCATGTAATCCTTGGGCCTAAGTTTACAATTGGGGGAGGGGGGTTGGAGTCCCTCTGTATAAAGCTTCCTGCCCCTAAATGTTCTAACATACCTCTTAGCTATCAATTTCTGCTCCTATGGTATGATGAACTATGAAGAAAGGACAACTGGAAGGAGAACTAGAAATCCGGGCATCAGATCAAATCACAGTTCAGTCATTAATTCATTGTGAGACCTTGATCGAATCACTTATCTGGATCTCAATTTCCACTTGTAAAATTAGGAATTGGATCTGACTGTTTCTAAGTTTCCTTCCAACCATGAAATTGTTGGAACTGAGTCTCAAGATGTCTCTATATCTATTAAAATTCATGGTTTGAGTTTTTTTAATTAGTAATAGGTGTTTTTACTTTCTTTCAGATGAAGCAAGTTCATGATGAAAAGGGGAACCAAACCATCATCTCTGAGTTCCTTCTCCTGGGCCTGCCTATCCAACCAGAAATGAAGGCTCCTTTCTATGCCCTCTTCCTGGCCATGTACCTTACTACAGTCCTTGGGAACATGCTCATCATCCTCTTGATACATGTAGATTCCCACCTACACACACCCATGTATCTGTTGCTCAGCAACCTGTCCTTCTCTGACATGTGCTTCTCTTCTGTGACCATCCCCAAACTGCTGGTAAACATGCAGAGCAAGAAACCAACCATCCCCTATCCTGGCTGCCTGGCCCAGATGTACTTCTTCCTTTTCTTTGCAGACCTGGAGAGCTTCCTGCTGGTGGCCATGGCCTATGACCGCTATGTGGCCATCTGCTACCCACTGCACTACACTGTCATCATGAGCCCCAAGCTGTGTAACTCTCTCGTGGCGCTTTCCTGGGTCCTTACTGCCTTCCATGCCTTGCTGCACACCCTGCTCATGTCCCGGTTATCCTTCTGTGCCAACAACATTATCCCCCACTTCTTCTGTGACATGTCTGCCCTGCTGAAATTGGCCTGCTCAGACACCCAGACAAATGAGTTGGTAATCTTTGTCATGGGGGGTCTGATTTTGGTTGTGCCATTCTGGCTAATTATCACATCTTATGCCCGTATTATTTCTTCTATCCTCAGGGTGCCCTCTGTAAGGGGCATTCGTAAAGCTTTCTCTACCTGTGGCTCCCATCTCTCAGTGGTCTCTCTCTTCTATGGGACAGTCATTGGCCTCTACTTATGCCCTTCAACAAACAACTCCACAGTCAAGGAGACAGTCATGTCAATAATGTACACTGTTGTAACACCAATGCTGAACCCCTTCATCTATAGTCTGAGGAATCAAGACATGAAAGGGGCCTTCAGGAAGCTCCTAGCAGCAAGAAAATTTCCCTTCTCTCTGAGACCATAATACTGAGGCTGGTAGCACTATTCTTTCTAGTGAGATTAAGAATACATAGTATGATACCTGAATAATGACAAAGTATGTTACCTGGTCTCATTGCTTTTATTTTCTCCCATTCTTTTCCCATAATCCTTCACAGCACTCTCAGAATATTTTTTTCTAAAACATCTCTTTCATTACATCCTTCCCATGTTTAAGAACTTTTCAATATTCTAAGGCCCAACTGACTTTTTCTGCCTTATCTTCCATGCTTCCCTATATATAGTCTACATTCAAAACAACTTGGTCTCCTCGTGGTCCCTACTTATATCACCATGCCATATATATCACTTTGATTATTCAATTTTCTCTCTCCTTCAAAATCTTCTCTGCATTCATTAATTCATTCATTCAATTCACATTTATTGAACAAACATAATATACTATACCCTGCATAAGACACCAGCTTCCTAAAGTCTTCCCTGACCATCCCACAGGGACATCAATTAACCTTCCTCTGAACTCCTAAATCACTTAGTGTTTATCTCTTATATCAGCAATTCTTTATGTACAAGCTTGAAAAATCTTTCCTACTGTGTCTTGAATATTTATTTAAATATTTCATTATTGCTAAACTTTTCTTACGAATATGTCCTGACTCTGTCATTTGTAAGATCCTTTAGACAGTGACTATGTGTGATGTTAATGAGATATAAGATCTTCCCTGCCCATTAATAGGCCTCACATGGAGCCTATTAAGGAAACTTGCTTAGGGAAGGCTTGCTTGCAGGAAGGCTTTCACATCTTTTGCTAATTTCTAATTAGGTACTGAGTCATGAGGGTTGTGATGCCCTCTGGCTCTGAGAAGTGTATATATACTCTGAGTTGGTATTTTGTTTTGGGGGCTCGCTTATGAGAAGGATCTTGTGATTCCCTGGTCGAGATTCTGAGTGGCCATATGTTCAGAGCTCCCCAGCTGCTCAGATGTAAAGGCTCTCTCAATTCAGGGATGTATGTAAAGTATATAGCAATATTGCTTTGACTCATGCAGTCAAAGCCCTGTCTGTTGGTCTTTATTGCTCTGCTTGTATTTTCTCTGAAGTTCAGAGTGCTGACTTTTCCCCTGAACTAGTGAATGTAATTTAAAAAGATTGTTGGCCCCTTGAACAGCTATCTTTTCTAGTAAAGCAGATCTAAGAACCTGTGCTAGCAGCCATCCTGGGTATACCAATGTGGTTGCCGCTACAACATGTCAATCACCACTATGAATATCTGATGTTAATACAGGGTTTCTCAAAAGTCTCAGTGCAGTTATAAGTAAATATAATTGTAAATGCATGTATGGGACGATCATTAGCCATGAAGTTATTACTACTGTTATTAGGAAACATTTTCACTCTTATTTCTACCCAAAGTTGAGAGAATGCCTTGATTACACCCTCTCACCAACTCCAATGTGAGGGAAGCAGAGTCTAATTCTGTTGCTGCTCCTAAGCCTGACCCATACCTCCCACGTGAAGCATTGCAGCAGCAGCAGCTCCAGCTCACCCAGGGCAGGCTTGCTATGCCTGTCTCTCCTACCTCTTCTGTACATCCCTGAACAGAAAAATGAGTAATGATTTTTTAATTGTCATTCAATAAATAAATTTTGTACACACACATATACATACATAGGCATACATATATATATATATAAAACAAAAGATCTGAGAACTAAGAATTCTTTTAGGATCCTAAGCTAAGAATCAATGGACAGCATGGAACAAATTCTAAAGGTGGAATGACTTTGGATAATAAATATATTGAGTGCTTTAATTCAGCTTTTTAGAAAAAACAGTCAAAGGAACAATTATGTAAATTTTAAAAATGATATCAAAGTACTAAAACTGCTATTATTTTTAGCACATGCCTCAGACACGACCTAGAAGAGAGGAAATTGTTAGCTATGCAACTGTTAACCACCTTATATTCTAGTAGCACGTGCAGTACAAGAGAAACAAATGAAAAGACCGGGAAACAAGATGCTACAGTACACTTGACCCCTGTAGCATTGCTTCCATGGGCAAGATCCTTCTAGGTATTGCTTTGTCTCTCCCACTTCCAATATTATAAAAGGCTAGTCTCAAACTAGCAGCAATATTGTTACCCTATCCTTTTATATACTTCTTAGAAGCATATAAAAGGATATAAAGGTGGCATAATTCAGAGAGATAAGTCCTCATAGTTGTTGCCTTCCCTCCTGACCTCACAGCTTGGCTGCACTGTCTTTCTCTCTGTGATAATGGTATATTCCATCTTTTCCTTTATATTTTTCCAGAGATAAGACTTAGGATTATAAGGACTACAAGGTCAATATTGATTAACATTATGACATGGCAACCCCACAAAAAGCTATCATTACGATAGCTCAGACATGGTAACAATCCAGATTTTCTCCAGATCTCACTCTTCCCAGGCTGAGGCTGGTTCACTAACCCTACCTGCATCCATTTTGGTAGGTGAGGGTGATTCCTGGGGCAGGAGGGCATGGGGGATAGAGAGGGGGCAGGGGAAGTGCAGCCTCAGGGCTATTTCTCTACTTCTCCAGGTCCTAGAGATAATCCTTATAGGTAAGCATTCTCATACACAAGATAACTCATTAGTCTCCCACACTCATGCTCTGGCATGCTTTCCTGTGTGTGTATGTGCGTGTGTGTGTGAGCACATGCATGTGTGACACACAGAGTATTCTGAATAATAAATTAGCCACTAATAATTTATCTTGAGCAAAACATTGACTGAAAATATAAAGCAAACATTTAATACTTATATAACATTAGACCTGATTTCAAATCTGATCTCAGACATTTACTAGCTGTGTGACTTTGAACAAGTAACTTAATCCCCTTTTACCTCCGTTTCCTCAACTATAAAATGGGGATAATAATAGCACCTACCTCCCAGATTTGTTGTAAGGATAAAATGAAATGATATTTTATGAATCCCTTAGCACAGTGCCTAACATATAATTGGTGCTATATAAATTCTAGCTGTTGTTATTGTTATTATTCAAATGGACCTTACAGTTATAGTCCAGTGCCTTTATTTTATAAGTTAAAAAAAAAAAACCTAAGGGGGCAGCTAGGTGGTGCAGTGAATAGAGCATCAGCCCTGGAGTCAGGAGGACCTGAGTTCAAATCTTGCCTCAGACACTTAACACTTACTAGCCGTGTGACCTTGGGCAAGTCACTTAACCTCCAATTTCCCTGTCCTCCCCCCTCAAAAAAAAAAAAAAAACTAAGACTGAGAAGGTTAAGTTAAGCCTCATACCAAGGCTAAATATGATATAAGTGGTAGAGCCAGAATTTGAACCAATGTCCTGTAGGATTCCAAATCCAGAGCTCTTTTCACTGTAAGAGGAGATTCTGGTTTAGGGCCAGGTTGGATGAGATAGTTTCTGAGTTCTATCAAATTTTAAGATGATTGATTCTAACTTTTCTCTCTCCAAGTTTGTCCACTGCTCCACCCTATGGTTTAACTTGGCATCAGAGTCTCCATACACCCCCATACACGGCTTCAGGCTTCAAATTCTATCTCAATCTTTCCCTCTTACAATGATCAAAGGGAATTCTCAAGGATGGTATGTTTCTAGGACACAGAGAGTTCCCTCTTTTTTCCTACCCCACAAATTTGTATCCAGGTACAAATAGGCTAAAACTGATATCCATGAATAGTCAAGAAATAGAAAAGCAGCTACAAAGTGGCAGACCAAGAAGGGGTCCTGCTTGGATCCATTTTGTCACTTGTAAGAATATAATTACAATTTGAACATTTTTTTAAGCAATTGGGGTTAAGTAACTTGCTCAAGGTTACACGGCCAGTTATTTCTGGGTGTGGTGCTAAGTGTCTGAGCCCAGATTCGATCCCAGGTCATCCCGACAATTTGAACATTTTTACATGAGCCTCTAGGTTTTTTGGCACCTACTAGAACAGGCTCTACCTCCTCCTCTAGCTGAGTCATTGCTCAGGATCACAAATTCTGGAAGTACCCAATAGCACACAACCCAGAATAGGAACCCAACAATAACTATATCCCATAGACATCTCTATATGAAGGGTGGCATGGAGTAGTGGTTGCTTCACATATGGGCAGGGGCATGTTGGAGCCATCTCAACCCCACTCATAAGAGCTGATTACCTTGGAAATCAATGAATGCTACAAATCAGGATTTCTTTTCTTGTTGATGCTGACTTAAGAAAGGGGTGGAAAAAATACTAATGCTTAAGCTTTAAAATGTGCCATGTATATTTTTCCCCGGGAGGTGAGGAAAGCAGTTTTAAACTTTTACCAGAGCATCCCTTCACATGGACTGCATCTAAACAATTGAAAGTATGACCCCTGATGAAAGGATTTTTTACTGTGTTGGTTGAAATTGAAAGAAAAAGAACTAGGGCATGGAGATCCAGTGTACTAATGTGAACCTGCCTATTCCAGGTAGCTGTTGGATGCTGGATGGACATTACATTTCAAACAAAATATCAAGTTTATATTACAAACGATTTCATGCCAGTTCCCAAGCAATCCAGGCTATATTAAACACAGATCATTTTGAATCAGAGATTTCATTTATCATAGAATTTGTTTTTTTACCAATTAGAGGACCTTTGAAAATATCTAGTCTAAACATTTCATTTGGCAAATGAGGAAAACTGAGGTCCAAAAAAAGTGATTTGCCCAAAGTAACACATAAATGCAGCAACTGAAGCAAGACTGGAACCAAAGAACCTGACTCCAGCAATATTTCCACCACGTCTAAATGTCTCCAAAATTCTGGTCTTTATATTTACAGTTGACCTCACATGGGCAAAATCCAGAACGTCCTAACCACCAAATACCCAGTTCATCCATTCAGAAAAGAGTTAATGATGAAGAAATTAAAAGTTATACTACAACACAGACTATCTCTTGAGGTCCAGCAGAGAAGCCAGGCTCAGCAGAGACTCCCTTAGGGGAATAGTAAAGACTCAGTTTGGAACACTGTGTGCCAAGAAAGTTTCTGTGTCATTATCAGAGTCAGCAACACCGTTAATTAGTCTCCAGGGAAGTTCCATTTCCTCTAACTTAAACTATCCTCTCTTGCAACAAAAATTAATCGCGTGGGATTGTTCTTGGCACTTAAATTAAATTGACTCAACAGGGAAAAGTATAACTTCTGGTGATTGAGAGTCTAATTGTGAACTTGGAACAGCAGCCATCCTGCCCATCAAATTACCCCTAGATAGCCCAAAGCCAAGTCTCGCAGGGCCAGAATGGAGATGCATGCTCCCATGCTATTGCATCAGGAAACCATGCTGCCCCATGAAGATACTAGAATTATTTTTAGACTCTAAGTAATGCTCTGTTTCACTCCCTGCCAGGCATCTATCCCCATCAGAATCCTGATGCAGTATCCCCCAGCAATTTTAAGGTTCTTAAAACCTGGATCTGGGATCCTATCTCCTCAAGCTAATGCTCATGAACCTTCATCCCTGCTGAATCCACTTCCCTAAAAAAAAAAAAAAGACGTTTTAACATCAGTGACATGATATCTCTTTGTAGGTGTGAAAGGAACAACTGACTTAAAATAGAAATGCAAGATAAGATTATTAAAATATCCAAAGTATCTTCCAAAATTAATCCACCAAACTGCCTCCCAATCTTCTGGAGATCAAAAGTTTTTAGACTATCTAGGTCCAGACTCCAGGACTCAAGCACCACTAACTGCTAACAACCATAAGAACGTATTGTAAAGGAGGTAGCTTCAGGTGTTGAAAACTTGGTGCTGGGATAACCACACATGGTGCTGGGTTTTGGTATCTGGTTTACTGTGATAGTTTCTCTTGAAGAATAAAGAAATATATGGCACCTGCTGTTCCTCCAACTACATGGAGGTAACTTCCTCAGGACTGGAATAGTGAAACCACTTCAAGCCTAAGTAAGGCTTTAAAAGAGCTGCATCAATAGTGCTTCACCCAAATCCATCCAGTCTACATTTGCCTTTTATACAATAGACGAGCAATTTTGGTCAAATGCTTTGCTAAACTATATTTATAAAATTAGATATAAGTAAAATTAATAATAATGTTATCTAACATTTATACAGGGGTTACTGTGGGCCAAGCGCTTAACAAATATTATCTCATTTGATCTTCACAACAAACCTGGGAGGTAAGTACTGCTATTATTCCCATTTGACAGATGAGGAAACTGAGGCAGAGTTAAGTTAATCCCAACTTTGGGGCCAGTACTCTTACTCACTGTGCTGCCTGGCCGCCCCTTCTCTCAAATTTTTTAACAGATACTGACTTTCTCCTATAAGTGTATTCATAGTTCCTGGAAATTAGTAGGTGTTTAATAAAGGCTTTTTGACTTGACTTGATTTTACAATGGATCAACATTAACATCTTTCAGTTCTTTCATTAGCTTAAGATTTGATTCATCTTGGCCTGGTGACTCAATCATTAAGAGCAGTTAGGTGTTCTCTTACAATCTCTGCACATCCTGAGGATCAGCTTCCCATTAGCCTTTCCCTTTTTTCTTTCCCAATCCAAAGATCATTCTCCTTGGCAGAGAAAACAGAAGCACAGTAAAGTGAGCAGCTCTGCCCTCTCCTTCAATTATCATAGTGCTGTATACCTTAAGAAGCAGTCATTGGGGCAGCCAGGTAGCACAGCGAGTAAGAGCACTGGCCCCAGAGTCGGGATGACCTGGGATCGAATCCAGGCTCAGACACTTAGCACCCACCCAGAAACACCTGGCCATGTAACCTTGAGCAAGTTACTTAACCCCAATTGCTTAGGGGCAGCCAGGTGGCACAGTGAGTAAGAGCACTGGCCCCAGAGTCGGGATGACCTGGAATCGAATCCGGGCTCAGATACTTAGCACCACACCCAGAAATAACTGGCCATGTAATCTTGAGCAAGTTACTTAACCCCAATTGCTTTAAAAAAAAAAAAAAAAGCAGTCATATCTCTTTGAACCTTCCCTTTTCTCCTACTATGGCTTTTTTAAAAATCCATACCCCATTTTTATTCCCACTCAATTACCTCAAAGTTCTAACTTATCCTGAATATTCCAATAGATTATAAATACTGAGTATTCTAATAGATTCCAATTGAATATAAGCTCCTTGAGGGTAGCGATTGTTTCATGTTTTTATATTTATATCCCCAACTCCTAGCAGAATATCACATAGTCGGTGACTGACATTAATAAATGTTTGAATGCTTTAATTTATTAAAATTTTTAAAATAAATTTATGCTTTAATAATAAATTTATTTCACTATTGATTTGATAAATTACTTAATTTATTGCTGCATTAAAAGCATGAATAAAGGTTTCTTGCTTGATTAATAGTACTTCTGTGACCATTCTTATTCTTATAGGACCATGTTGCACTTTGGTGTTCATTCTTTGTTACCCACCCCTGCTTCCATCTTCTACCACTGCCTTTGGAAAATCTAAGTTATTCAGTAAGCCCCCTGGGTATCCACATCAGTCTCTTTAGACAGTTTCTTTTTACCCCTATATTAGAATTACTTCTTGTTAATTTAGAATTTCATTCTTCAGAGCATCCCATTCTTCCTGCACTGACTTCCTGTGTAGAATTTTAGACCATGGGATCTTATTTATCCTTTCTCTGGATCCTTTTAGATGTATAAAAAGGTGGTTTTTGTTGGGCAGCACCAGCAACTGGGAGGATTAGGAAAGAATCATGTAGATAACCCATGAGCTGGATCTTGAAAGAAGTTAGGGATTCTAAGGGGCAGAAATGGGGGGGGGGGGGGGGGGGGAGTGCTTTTTTTGCCTGGGGCATAGCAAATACAAAAGCATAGAGATGGGAAATAGAGTGACATGGGAAAGAAACAGTAGGAATGGGGAAGGGAAGGGGAATAGGCATTTGTTAATTCTTATTATTTATTCTCAGTCCTCTCTATGTCTGCTACCCTGCCAGGCTTTAATTCCACAAACAAAATGCCCCTCCCAGAGTAAGCTCATGACTTCTAAACTCATCACCATGCTGCAAATTCAAGGTTTGATTGCCACCACCTCCCTTAGCCTCCTTTCCCCTCTAGTTGGAGGGATGGAGGATGAGTACCAAACTCCTCAAAATACCTTCGCTTTGGGGTGGCTAGGTGGTGCAGTGAATAGAGCACTGGCCCTGGAGTGAGGAGGACCTGAGTTCAAATCTGGCCTCAGACACTTGACATACTTACTAGCCATGTGACCTTGGGCAAGTCACTTAACCCCAATTGCCCTGCCCTCCCCTCTCAAGAAAAAAATGCCTTCCTTTATAGAGAGCAGAAACTGAACTCTCAGCTCACTCCATTCTGCATTTGCTGCCCTGTTTCAATTCCATGGGACAAGATGTCCCTTCTCCAGCTGCCCCCAGGTGGCCTTCTTTCCCTCCTTTCCCACCTTTCCCACCTCCTTTTTCATGTTTTCTCTCTACCCCCATTTAAAAGATTGTAAGCTTCTGGGGGACTGGGGCTGTCTTTCTTTTTATTAGTTGTATCCCCAGGGCTTAGCATAGTGTATGTGTTATTATTATCACCATTTTACAGTTGAGGAAGCTGACACAGACAGAAGTTAAATGACTAGGGTCACCCATACAGGAAGTGTCTAAAACTGGATTCGAACTTGGATTTTCATGACTCCAGGCCCAACTCTCTATTTTGTGTGCCACTTGGTCTCAATTCCTAAGAGGGAGTAATGTATAATAGGACTAGATAGGTTTGTTGGGGCCAGGTTGGGAAGGGTTCTAAATGCCAAATAGGAGTTTATGGGTTTTTTCTCCTAAAGACAACAGGGAACTACTGTAGGGGACAGTCATAGTCAGACATGCTGCTAAGAATCAATCAACAAGCATTTAATTATGTGCTTACTATTACTAAGCTCTGGGGATGCAAAGAAAAAACAAAAAGTGTCCCTGCCCTCAAAAACTGACATTCTAATGAGAGGGGGAGCCATATATATATATATGAATCAGAACATAAAAGATTGATACAGAATAGAAAGAAGGTAACTCTCCAGTTCTGTTTGGCAGCACATGAGTAATAGCAAAGGAAGTGAATATTGGGCAGAGGAAGGGTCTGAGAGGATCTGGAATGGGACACTGGGGAAGGATGAGGGAGCAAGCAGTTGAGGTTGTGGAGAGGGCTTTGTTCTTTAGAGGAGATCCAATATCACAGGGATGGTGAGAGTAGAATGGCATTAGAGTATGATGGCCATTGCAGAATGAAGCTAGGCAGAGTAATAGTGAGGTCTGCTAATGACAGCCGGTGATTAGAAGGTCAAAGGTCTTTGGGGACAGAGGGATTGTTTGTTTTTGTTATTATTCTTAATAGTATTTTTTTCCAAATTATATGTGAAGACAATTTTTATCACTTATTTTTACAATATTTTTAGTTCTAAACTTTTCTCCCTCCCTTTCTCCTCTACCCTGTCCTAAAATGGGAGGCAATTTGATATGGATTATATATGTTCAATTATATAAAACATTCCCATATTATTCACAGTTGTGAAAGAAGAAACAGATCAAAAGGGACAAAAACACAAAAAGAGTAAAGTAAGTGAAAAAAAGTATGCTTCGATCTGCATTCAGAGTCCATCAATATTTTATTGAGATGTGGATAGCATTTTCCATTGTGAATCCTTTGTGCTTGTCTTGGATCATTGTGTCACTGAGAAGAGCTAAGTCGATCATAGTTGATCATCGAACAATGTTGCTGACACTATGTACAATGTTTGCCTGATTCTGCTTATCTCATTTTGCATCAGTCTCAAAGGTCTTTTTTTGCTGGCACCACCCACCCCCCAACTCCCTAACCTGTCCTGCACCTGTGAACTGGGACAAGCCTGGTGGTAGTATAGCCCTCTGGGTCTGGGGATTGTTTTGTCCTGGTCCTTCCCTACCACTTACAAGCAGGATCTGGCCTTGTTGAACCCTTTGGCCAGTCAAAAAACCTAGGGAATATGGGAGGTGATTTATTCTGGCTTTTCCTTGCCACCTGAGATCAGGGGCCAGCTTGGTGTGCCCTCATTTTGATGGTTATGTGGAAAATGTATTGGAGTAGGACAAAAACTTCAGGCAGGGAAACCAACTAGGAGTCGTACATAAGGTGGATTTTAGTGTATGTAAGGTGGATTTTTGTTATTCTTTCTTAGCGTTCAGTTTCCCAGTATCCATGGCCATAACAATCTCTACTTCCCAGGCTCATGACTTGAAAATGTCTCCACCACACTTGCACAGCATTATATAATGATAAATAATAAAAACATTTATACTTAAAATTATAAATATCCACTGTGATTGCAAGATAATGTAAACTTGTAAGGTTTTTGCTAGCAATATGCTTTCTTTGTCTGCTGCCCTTTGAATCCTTAGGCTGTGTATGGAGAAAGGAGGAAGTTCCGGAGCCAGGAGCAGCAGAAGAATGGCTCAGATCCCCAGCACAGCAAGGTTTCATGTCCACCACTTAGATCAACCTGCAGAGGAATAACCAAGACAGGAATCACAGACCAAAGGGGAGCCCACAGTTCTGCCATTCACAGAGCCTTTCAAAGGGCTGGGTGCAGAAGCATACTACAAATGTAAGTTAACAATGATAAAGGACTAAACAAAGATAAACTGCTTACATTCAAATATGAAATGATCCATTTGGCTGATCTAAACCCTAACATTATCAAGGGTCATGGATGGAGTCTAATTAGAAGAGACCCTAATTAGAATTGGCCTCATATACGCCTAATTAGAATTGGTTGTGTCATGTCTTGATGAACTTAAGAAAAGAATGGAAACAAAAGGGAAGAAAAATGCATGGGGGGGGGGGCCAGAGGGAACAAAAGATTGGTGAGAATTATTTTGCATAATCAAAGTGCACAAGGAGACTTCTATACAAAAAAGGCTGAGGGAACTTTTTTGTTGTTTGTCCTTTGTTTCTGAAGAGGACCAATAACGTTGCAGGGTGAATATCTAACCAGGTTCTAAGCATTCCACAGCTTCTGCTTCAGTCACCTTCATGACTGTTGGAACAAAGTGTTCTCATCCACCCATTCTGCTGAACAACAGGCCCTCGACAGGGAAAAAAAAAAAGTTTTGCAGAGAAATCTTAGTATGCCCAGGACCCATAAGTTTTCAGATTGCTGGAAAACTATTATATGCCTAATTATGAAGAGAGTGGACAACTTGCCTTTTTTGGTAGCTGATGTTAAAGTGCATAGGGCACTGGGCCTGCAGTCAGGAAGACCTGAGTTCAAATCTAGTCTCAGACTCTTACTAGCTGTGTGATCTGTATTTGCCAGTTTCCTCAGTGGTAAAATGGGGATAACAACAGCATCCACCTCGAAGAATCTTTTGAAGATCAAATGAGACATTTGTAAAGTGCTTAGCCTAGTGTGAGATACATAGCAGGTGCTATATAAATGATGATTCCCTTCCCTCTCCTTTTTATGAAATGGTCAAAGAATGGTGGGAGCCCTATAAAAAATAAATCGCCAAACCAAAGGAAAGTGAATTGGACTCTGATGACTAAGTGGAGAAAAATGATGGACGTTATCATCCCTATCTTCTTACTAATCTTCAATAGCTCCCTATCTACTGGCTGCTTTCCTACTGTCTACAAATATACTTATGTCTCCCTCATCCTCTAAAAGCCTCACTAATCCAGCCACCCCCATTACCTGTCATCCTATATTTCTTCCCCATTTATGGCTAAATTCATATATATATATATACATATATATATATATATCATACCAAATATCATGTTGCTATTGTGCACTACAAATGTTCAAGCAATTTTATAGCTCTATTGATGTTATATTACTTGTCTGCATTGTTTTGTCATGTTTATTTTCTTGCGTTCTGTGAATATGCATATATTTAGTGATAAGTATACGTCCTACTAATAATTTGGACATACAGTTCCTGAAGCAGGTTAAGTTTTTTGCACTGTACTATGTCAATAGTATGCATGGCTGTGAGCAGTTTTTCCAGAAAGTTCCCTAGAATATCAGGGGGCCCAAAATTACTTAAGGGCAGATCATCTAAAGTGTTGCTGACATTGACCTTGGAAAGAGCCTTGTGAATAGGCAAATTAAGAGTCAGTAAGAGTAATAAAGAAAGGCAAGCAACATGAAAAAGGAAGCCATGGAAAGCAGAGTGGTCCACATAACGTGAAAGACAAGCCATGAGGGCCTGTCAGAGTGCTGAGATAATGCTGGGCTGCAACTGGCCACCAATGAGAATGGAGACAGTGGTGAGAGCCTGCTGGAGGTTCAGGACTGATTCTGTAACCTATTCTATCTTCTAGTCCCCTTACTAGATTCAGATATACAATGTCTTACTTGTCCCCTTACTAGATCCAGATATACAATGCAAGCTATTTACATTACTTCAATTTAGGTTTTGTCTATTTTCAAAAAAAAAAATTGCCCTGCAGAAATTCTAAGCTATACATCATGTTTGAGTGATCATATATTTAGATAAAATGGAGAGTTTGTTATTATTGTTTAAATGGTCCAGACGTGGAGACAGCTCTACCTAGGGGAAGACTGAAAGTACTAGACTGAAGAGACTAGTATTGAACCTGGCAAGAAAATACAAAACCTATAAATTTCATTTTATTTTGTTTTCTTTCTAATCCCACTGTTCATAACTAGTCAAAAATGTTCTTTTCCCTGTGGGCAATTGGTTTGAAGAGAAAGTCATGGCTCCCACAAGGGATGAGGACCGAGTTGCTTAGGAGAGCAAAGCCATGGCCCTAAACAGGAGTAAGCTGCTTGAGAAGCTCTACACATGGGAAAGGGAAGGATCAAGTTATATGGGCATGCTCAGAAAGGCTCAGGAGATAACTGATAGATCAGCCTATTTTGATCAGCAGTACCACTGGGTGGGTTATTTTTACCACCTTATCTCTTCCCTCCACAATTCAGAAACAAGTGGAATTTTTCAAGGCACTGTTGATACAGAGTCTGGGAAATTATTAAGGGTCATGAGTATCTTCCACTTACTCCCATGATCAGTAGTCTGAACTGAAGCCCTTCCACTCTATCCAGCACTAACAATGTTAGATTTTTCTTACAATTTAGGAACTCCTGAATCTTGTATTCTATTTCCTCCTTTGTTTAGAATGGATGTGGGAATGGTTCTATCATCTTGGGGAATTCTGGTGGGATATGCAAGTTAGAGAGACAGGAGCTACAAAAGCTAGGAATCTAATTTTCAAGGACTAGGATGTATATGATGGTATTCAAATGCTGGTTGACAAGAAAACTATTCTTTATTCAGGACTCTTCAGGTTTTAAATGCTCTGGAGCTTCCTAAAATTATCCCTTAAAGTGTTGGTCCTTCACAGAAGTTTCTAGAAGTCACAGAATTTCAGTAGAACATTCTGTTTAACTCACTTTATAGGTAGGTATCCATACTGAAGACCAGAGTTACCTTTCCAAGGTCATACAAAAGGCAGTGGGAGATAACACATTATTCTTATAAAGTTCAGCCATGGACAGGTAAAACATTTAGTCCTTTTGTAGATGTAAAATAGCAATAATTACATTGTTTCTTGATTCACACACTCAACTCTCCCTAGCCTGTGATTAATAGTACTTGAACCTTAAGTATCTTATGGAGATACCATCAAAATTAGGCAATTATAAAGTATAACTTGTCCATAATGAAGACCTCATAGTGTGCCCAGATTTTGGTGACTGACTGGGGATCTTGTTGCTACTTTAGATCTTTTTTATAATCTAGGATCTCAAATTCTCTCTTCATTCACTTTAGACTGAAGGTAAAGCATACGTGATTTGGGAATTCTGATGAAGTGCACAAACTACAAGTTGGAGAGGTTGAAGATAGGGTAAATTCCTCAGGTCTAACATAGGGATAGGATTCAATTGCTGGTCTATCAGGAATCATTAGTAATGGTCGATTATTCAGGAGCCCAAGTGATGACTGGGCTGGTAAATCAGAATGATTTAGTCAGACTGAAACTGAAACAGCACAATCACAAAACCATCTTAACGTACACACTTTGGATTGTTCCAGGTTCTTCCTGTTGTTCAATATTTCAGCTGCATCCATCTTCTAAATTCTTATCCTAACCCGTTAATTCTCTAAGATATGACCTTTAGATTTGAGTTCATTCTGACCAAACAGAAATTTATTTTTATCCTTCAGAAATGCATTACTCAGACATGAACTAACTTCAGTCAGCAGAATGTGTAGTGCTGGGTCAATAAAATAAGTCAATATGATGTCCAGATATATTGTAATTCCCTGGTCAGGTCAGGTAGGTCATGGCACAAATATGAAGCACTGGAATATGCCAAGTTCATTATAGAGTGAAAACAGCAGTAGAAGGTGATTAAACTAGTGACAGCAGGTGTGGAATGTGGTCTTTGGTTTGTTACCCTGGAGTGTACAAGTCAAATTACAGTAATTTATTGCTGTTGTTTCTAAAGTGTGGACTGCCCTAGCTGATACACCAGATTGGAAATGTTTCACATTTTAATTGTGGAGAAGCCCTGAGACCATTAAGAAAACCAAAATTTGGGTGGCTAGGTGGCGCAGTAAGTAAAGTGCTGGCCCAGAGTCAGGAGGACCTGAATTTGATTCCGGCCTCAGACACTTCACACACACACACACACACACACACACACACACACACACACACAAACTAGCCGTGTAACCTTGGGCAAGTTACTTAACCCCAATTGCCCTCCAAAAAGGCTAAAAAACACACACACACACACAAAATTCCCCATTTTTCCATTTCACAATTATAGGACTTAGGTGAAGTTTACCTAAATCTCTGGAGTTTAGTGAAAAACTCCAAAAGGGTATCTGAATTAAGTCTTAAGTACAGGAGCTCTTTTCATTTTCAATTTCTAGAACCACGTCTACAACATACAGAGCTGATATATAGGCAATGTTTCAAAATGCAAGGGGCAGATTATGCCTATAAATATCTAGTATTTCTAGAGGGATCTGGATGGGCATCAACCAAAAGAGCACTATTGTTTGTAGGGATTGTACCATAGCAGAATTCTAAACTAAAAGTAACCTGTCAAGTTCTCCCCCTCAAAATGACTTAATCAATTATAGCCACCAGATTCTGAGCATCATCAGGCACTGAAGAGAGCTCACTAGGTTTAGGATCAGCATTTTTTGTGTGTTCTCCCCGTTAAACCTTCAGTTGTTTTCTTTGTGATTAGGTCAGTCAGTTACCCAGCATTTAAGTGTGTCAGGCACTAGGAAAACTCAGAAGGGTCATCCACATATCTATGGCCCTGTTTTAAGTTTACCTTGTGGCAGAATTCCCTACCATTGGACTAATCTAATGTCCCTGAATTTGCTTTAAGACCTTGAATTAGCATCTATATTTACTGTAGCTGGGTAAACCAGCATTTGGGGAATATTTGCTTGACTGGCACAATGTGATTAAGTACACCTAGTGATAGAGGTTTTTGGGTGTGATCCTTTACAATAAAGCACTCCAATGACTTCCTGGTTCCTAGTCTTATGGGCCCTAGAATAAAATGGGCTGCATCCAACAGAATGAGAATCATTTATTTTTCTACTTCACACAACTCAATTGAGCCAGAGGTCTACCTACCTGCATTTCCAAATTCAGAATTAGTAGAGGAAATTCTTCTACCTTGAGCATAAGAAATTATGTAGGGCTTAGGGTAAAAGCAGGTTTCTTTCTATGAGCAGGTCTTGGGAGAATCATAGCTCTCTAGTGAAGGCAATTTTGTCTAAATTGAGTTCATTAATAAGCCTTTCCTAATTTGGTCCATCATGGTATCTTCTTTATACTCAGTCTTGGTTCACTATCCTGAAAGTGGTAACATATCCATCTACAATCCAACCCCTCAGGCATTTATGAAAATTTGTTAAGTGACAGTCTTAAATCTCAAAGTGACTTTGCATATTGAATTTCTGCCATAAAACAATGAAGGTGTGCTACTAGGTAGTTGGCTGTTATCATCAGTGATATCATTTAGCAGTCCATATGAGTAACCTAAATAGCAGAAATCCCATCCTTAGGTGATCCATAAAGAAATCCCATAAGCTGGTTTTCAAATATAAATTCATCAAAGTCAGAAACCCAGAAATTTCATACAAGCACTCTGAAGATTCATCTAAAAAAACTTATAGCGCTGAGAGAACTGTTCCAACAGCTCCCACAACTGAGTATCTTCCTTCAGCATTATCACCTTCCCTTACAAGCTGCCATTTTCCAAATATATTCAATCCACCTTTGCCTGAAGTAAGAAGATATATTTCATCCATTTCTCTCTGTATCTGCTAATAGCCCTAGAATTAGCAGAATCTTCCTTCCATTCCACTAAGGAGGATAGGGAAGTGAGATTGATAAAGTAAAAAAGGTTATCACAGCCCAAAAAGAATAACAACACTCCAACAAGCAAAAATATGCAAACAAACCAAGGCTGGTATATCAACAATATAAAGAGCACAATCTATAGTCAAAATCAGTAAAAAGGAAAGGCATTAACATAGGGAAATGAACTGAACAATTCCAGAAGCATAACCCACATAAATGTACCACATAAATAACAAAAACAGGGAGAGGGGTAGGGAGGTTTGGAAAGGAAAAAGCAATTTCTGTAGGGTTCACACACAACCACAATAAGCACTGTTTTTTTATAGCTGTTTTGTTTGTGAGCTGCCTTTAATCACGCCCATACATGCATTCCACTGGTGAGGCATGACAAAGAAAACAATGGAAGTTAACTGGTAATGAGATGGTACCTCAAGTTACAGAAAAGCATCTTGCTTCCAAATTAGCATAACTAATTTGATCTCAAATGTCAAGGATGTGAAGAGACCTGGGATTTCATCAATGTGAGGTACTTCCTAGGAGATTTCTTCTACCAATGAAGATTGGTACCAATCAACTCTGCAACTTATATAGTCTTATTAAGTTGCCTAGGGCACTGAAAGGTGAAGTAATTTGCCCAGAGTTACATAGCCTGCATCTGTTGGAGGGCTTGAGTTTAATTCATATTTACCTAACTTTGATGCAAACTCTTTCCATTATGACATGCTCTCACATAAATCCCTATGCTTCTTAAAAGAAAAAAATTCACAGTGAATAAAAATGGATAGAAAAATAAGTTTCTGGATCACTTTCTCAAAAAATCATCAAAATCCACTTGTTTCCCAAAAGCCTTTTAGAAGCATCTGTAAAAATTTCCCAAAAGAAATTCTTCTGAATTTTATGACCCTAGGGAAAGTGTTTCTTCACCTTCTAACTTACTGCCATCTAAAATAAGATAGGAATAATAAAGTAGCCAGAGAGACAGTAAGAAGTAGCAGACAGACTTGCTGGTCTTGCAGTTCCAAAGACTTAAATTCAAGACCTGCCTCTGGAACATACTAGCTATAGGACCACAGACAAGTCACTCAATCTCTCAGTTTCCCAGGTACCTCTACACAACTCCAAGTTAAAAACAAGTTGTTGATCTACATCATCAGGGTTATATTCTACATGTGGAGTTCTCTACATTAATGAAATCAAAGGTCTGAACAAAAAGAAAATTTTCATATCAAATACAATTTTAGATGATACATTACTGAGTTGTCCTATTTAACAATCTATATACACTTTAGAAAACTTGATATCATGCATCAATAGCATTTATAATTGATTAAATACAGTATCTGAAATCACTTCTATAAAAAACTTTGGACAAGTCATCTGGTCAGGGTTCTTGATTCCCGACCCTACATTATAACATTGCTCTCATGTGATACTACCAAACTTAAGTCATTTTAATTTTCCAGTAAGGGAACCTGCCACAAATGTAAAAACAGAGTGTTCAGTTCCTTTGCTCCAAAAAAGTTTTCTTTAAGTCCCATGGTTTTCTTTGTTTCAAAAGTTTTAGTTGTTTTAGCAATCAAATTTCTATACTTCCCAAAAATCTTGGACTTAAATGGTTGTTCTGGGTAAACAGACCAGCACACTCAGATTTGCAAAATTCTATTCCTAGCTGGCTGCAGCTAATTTATATTTAAGGGAGAAATTTTAAAAAGGAAAAAATATTTTCATCTTTTAAATACATCAATATTTCAAAGATCCATGGTTCCAACAATGCAGTCCACAATCCTTCTACACTTAAGTCTTCATGAGTTTTGTCACCAAATTAGTTTTTCACCTGGTAATCAACTTTCTGCTAAAGGTCTTCTGTGAACTTACCTAGGCTGGTTGTTTAATGAAAGATAACATACCAGTGCTGAGCCCATACTTTTGAATATACCAAATAAAATCAAGAGTTGATGGGTAACAAACTGAAAACTTGACTGCAGGTTATTGAACTAAGGGATAAGTCTGAAAAATTCCCCTTCATTCAGTAACTTTACCATGGTTTCTCTCCACTGTGAAAGATCCAATGTGAGATGAACGACAAAATACAATTGAAGACTTTTATTCATTGTATGCATAGGATTCCTCACCAGTATAAATTACCAGATGTTGTGTACTCTGGTAGAAGGGTTCCAAGCATTCATTATCTTCATAGGAGTTCTCTCCAATATGATTACAATAACATTTATCAAAAGTTGAGCTGATTCTGAAGCCCCTTCATATATTCAATATGCTTATATTTCTCTCTGGTATAGATTTTTCTGATACTGAGTAAAGTATACTGGCTGAAAGTTTTCCTACACCCAATATTTTCATAGGTGCTGTCTCTGTTATATTCAGTCAGCCAACTCTAGCCAGGCAAGGCTTAACAGCCAGGCTTACATCAGTAAAAAATACTGTTCAATGCATGGAAGAGTGAGCTGGGCACCAGAAGCAGGAGAAGCAATAATTAAGTTAAAGTTAAATAATCAGTCACAAGGTAAAACTAGGGGAGTAGAGGAGTCACACCACACAGAGACAATAAAAGTTGAAGTCAGGGATTCAGGCAGTGTTAAATGTAATTATAGGCCAGCAGGAAAAAAAATGGGATGGGAGGGTGGGGACAAAATGTCATCATGAGCTGCAGTGTCAAGAAAGCCAGGGAAGTTAAACCTGGAGTTTTTATCTCAAACTGGTATACTTTTTAGAGTCTAGCATTTTATCTTCTTTTTTAAGATGGTTTGGCTAATACTGGTCAGGTTACTTTTTTTATTCTTAAAAGCATAAGAATATCAGATGCCTATAGTCTAACACTTGCCAAATGTGAATTTTCTGATGAGACAGATCATCTCTCATAAGAAGTTTTTCCACATTCACTATATATTTAGGGTTCCTCTCCAGTATGAATTCTTTGATGTTGAGTAAGAGATGAACTACGATTGAAGGTTTTACCACATTCGTTGCATTCATAGGGTTTCTCTCCACTGTGAGTACTTTTATGGTGAATAAGGTGTGTCCTACAACTGAAAGCTTTCTCACATTCATTACATTTATATGGCTTTTCTCCAGTATGAATTCTTTGATGCTGAGTAAGTTCAGTACTCCGACGGAAAGTCTTCCCACATTCATTGCATTCATATGGTTTCTCTCCAGTATGGATTCGCTGATGTTGAGTAAGGTGTGTACTCCATCTGAAGGTTTTCCCACATTCGTTGCATTCATAGGGTTTCTCACCAGTATGAATCCTCTGATGTTGAGTTAGATGTGCACGCTGACTGAAAGCTTTCTCACATTCACTGCACTCATAAGGTTTCTCTCCAGTATGAATTCTTTGATGTCGATTAAGATCTGTACTTTTTCGGAATGCTTTCCCACATTCATTACATTCATAGGGCTTCTCTCCTGTATGAATTTTCTGATGTTCAGTAAGGTGTGTGCTCCAACTAAAGGCTTTTGAACATTCACTGCATTCATAGGGTCTCTCTCCAGTATGGATTCTCTGATGTTGAATAAGGTGTGCACGCTGGCTGAAAGCTCTCTCACATTGATTACATTCATAGGGCTTTTCTCCAGTATGAATTCTCTGATGTTGTGTAAGATCTATAGTCCGTCTAAAAGCTTTACCACATTCATTACATTCATAGGGTCTCTCTCCAGTATGAATTCTCTGATGTTGAATAAGGTGTGCACGCTGGCTGAAAGCTTTATCACATTCATTACATTCAAAGCGTTTCTTCCCTGAACAAATTCTCTTATGTTTAACTAGGCCAGAATTCTCTTTGAAGTTCTTTTTACATATGTCACATTTATGACAATTCTCTACTATATATACTTCCTGAGAAGCAGTGACAGAGTTCAGACTATAGCTTACTCTAAATTTATTAGATTTAGGGGGTTTCTTCTCAGTGATGTTTTTCTTCTGGGAACCTTCCACTTGTTTCACTTGCTTTTCCTGGATTCCCTGTTGATAATTTGACTGGCCATCACATTCCCAGGTTTTTCCTAATTTGGAAGACCAGAGACCACTCATGGTCATTCCTTCCTGGTGTGAATTCTCTTTGGAAATGCCTTCCTTTGGAGTTGAATCTTTGGCTTCAGGCCTAGTTTCCCTGTCTGAAAGAAATAAAATGCAATAAGAATGGGAAAATGAAACTGATAATAAGTACAAGGCATATTTGGCTTTTTCCACTCTGTAAACTATTCTTTAAAATTCTAGAGAGAGAAAGGGAAAGGAATAGCAATAAAGAGAAATAGAAATGATTATTGGTAGGACTGATGCAATGTAAAAGGTGAACATAAAGAATCCACCAAACCAGACTGGTTGATATGGTGACTGATCATCTTGAAGCACAGAGGATACGTTAGTAGAAAATATCAAGGGGGAAATCAAGATTAAAGGTGGTAGGTGGGCATCAAACTCTCAGTCCTTCATCATCTCACTATGATATAGTGGTAAGAACACCTACTTTGGAGTCAGACAATTAAGTAGCCAGCTACGTAACCCTAGAAACATAACAGCGTGTCTGTGAATATAAATTTCCTCATCTATAATAATTGTAATACCTACCTACAGATTTTACTTCACAGAGTTTTATAAATATTAACTAAGATAATCTAAGACAGAAGTTCTTAACATGGGGTCTGTGAACTTTTAAAAAATATGTCTTAACTATGTTTCAACATAATTAGTTTCCTTTGTAATCCTATATATTTTATTTTATGCATTTAAAACATTATTCTGAGAAGAAATCCAAGATTTCACCAGACTACCCAAGGGGTCTATGACTCAGAAAAGGTTATAAATCTTGATCTAAGGAAAATTCTTTTTAAAATTATAAAATACTACATAAGTAAGCTATTCTATACCAGAATCTAGCACAATCCCTTACACTCAGTAAATATTCTGACTCAGACATTAACTATGATCATGAAGCAATTCACTTCATCTATCAGTCCTAGTTTCCTCATCTTCAAAATGAAGGTAATAATTTTTGAACTACCTCACTGGATTATGGTAAGGAAAACGTTCCGCAAATCTTAAAGTGCTACACAAATAGAAGTTCATTATTTCTAAAATCTTAATAAATGTTCAGTGAATTAAACTATAAAAGGATTCTAATTAGTCTTTCTGTCACCAATCACCTTCCCCCTCCAAATGAACCTACACACCACCACTACCAAAGTAATCCTTAATAAACAACAATTTCATGTTTTTAAGAACTCCAGTTTTCCTGTACCTGTCCTAGCAGAAAGTGAGCATCATGGGCAAGAACTTTCTCTTTGGAAGTTTTATATCCAGCACTTAGCAGAGTGACTGACATATAGCAAACATTTATAAATGCTCAAATACTGACAAAAACAGTCAGAGTCCATCTCCTGCTGTAATTATTCTGACCTCTACAAATGCTTTTTATACAAATTTAAGTGATATGAGTCATTTACATCTATCAAGAAGTACAAAGGAGACAACACAGAAACCATACTTGCCCCAGAATAAGGCTCATTTTTGCATCTTAATCAGTAGTATTTTGTTCTTGTTCTCTTATACTTCCTGAAGTAAGGACCCTCACCTATTCTAACTATTAAGAGACATTTTGGCTAACCATTAGTACCAAAAATCCTAACCTATTTTAACTTCGTTTCCAAATATTTGGTCAACTTCTGACTATGCCTGGTTTTTGATCCTAGATGCAAATATAAACCTTTACCAGTGTGCTCCCCACTTGACCATCATTGCCAATTACCAACTGCCATCCTTGCCAAAAAAAAAAGAAAATCCAACATGAATAATTCACATTTATATAGTTGTATTTATATAGGTTTGCAAAGCACTTTATATTCCTTTTTTCACTTGATCCTCAAAATAATCCTGGGCTATTAATAACCCCATTTCACAGATGAAGAAACTGAAACCTGGTCATGCAACTTGTAAATGTCAGAGTAGAATTTCATCCCAGGTCTCTCTTGTTTCCCAATCCAACATTCTTTCTACTGCAGCATAATGTCATGTCTTTGGAAAAGTTTAATAGGTAAAAGATGATGTCCACAGGCCTCAGCCTGTTGACATCACAAAACGAAGTCTCCAAATCCCTACTGAAATTTATATTCCATTTTCCACAAGTACTCTATACTCCAGTCAAGTCAGTATCCTAATGATCCTACACATGGTCACTCCTGACTCTTTACTTGAAACATGTTCTTCCCTTCCTCTTCAACTGTTCAAATTCTAAACACCCTTTGGTGTTCAGCTTATGTTCTACTAACTAAAAAAACAGCAACAACTCTATGCCCAATTTGGTCCTTAGGCTTCCCTTTTCTTTTTTTTTTTTTTTATGAGCAATCAGGGTTAAGTAACTTGCTCAAGGTTACACGGCCAGTTATTTCTGGGTGTGGTGGTAGGTGTCGGAGCCCGGATTCGATCCCCAGGTCATCCCGACACTGGAGCCGGTGCTCTTACTTGCTGAGCCACCTGGCCACCCCTTTCCCTTTTCTTTTAATGTTATGTCTTGTATGATAGCTATATCTGTTTACATGTCATTACTTGTAATAGGCTACAAGCTCCAAAAGGACAATGGTTATGTATCATTCTTCCTTTATATTGCCCAAAGAATGTAGCACAAGTTTTTGAACACAGAAGACATTCAAAAATATCTCCTGAATTTATCCCCTTGAATGATTTATATGAAGATTCCCAGATCTATAGATCCAGCCCTAGTTTCTCTCCTAAGCTCTAGTACTGCTAGTTTTAAGTAGCTATCCCAAGAGCATCTTAAACTTAACACATCCAAAATAAAATTATTTTTTCCTCAAAACTCTAAACTCTCCTATCACTGGCAATGACATTACCATCCTCCCAGTCTCACAAGTTCCAGGTCTACGTTTGACTCCTTACCCTCACTCAGCCCACATATCCAATTAGCTACTAAATCTTTATCCTTTTTACCTTCACAATGACTCACACAGCTGTCTTCATAATTCAGGCCCTCACTACCTCTGACCTATATAGTACTGCAATAACATTACTTGGTCTCCTTGCATCAAGTCTCTTCCCACTCCAATCCATTCATACAGCTACCAAAGTGATTTCCCTAAAGTGTAGTTTTCACCATGCCACAATACCTTGTACTTCCCTCCCCCCAATGAAAACAGTAGTCACCTATTACTTCCAAAATCAAATATGAAATGTTTTGTCTACAACCTAGCTGTTTTCTACTTTTCTAGTCTTTTTACCCATCAATCCCCTCTACACAATCTTCAGTCTAGTAATCCTGGCCTATTTGCTATTCCTCATACATGGCACACTCTATCTCCCATTTCTGAGCTTTTGCAATGGCTGTTCTACCTTCTAACTTCTGCCTCTTAGAATCCCTAACCTCAACTGTCAACCCTTCCTGGAGGCCTTTTCCAGTCTCTCCAACTGCTAAAGCCTTTCTATCTGAGGTTGGTTTCCATCCATTCTTCATATATACATGCCTACAAAAATATACCTTATGTACATATTTTCTCCCTATTAGACAGGTTACTTCAAGTCAGGAAGTGTTTTTGTCTACCTTTTAATCTCTATAACATAGTACAGAATGTAGTACAAAGAAAATGCTTACTAAATGCTTCCTGATTGATTACATCAACCATTTTGTTAACCAATCATATAATATTTTCTTGCACTATTACCTAAATAATTTTATGTTTAAATATCCAATATTTTAAAATTTTATGTGTATCTGTCTTAAATTTCCAACTAGATTCTTAGTTCCTAGAAGAAAATGTTTGCTAAAGACCAATATATATAAAAGATTAAAGGATATATAGTATAAAAGATATCATATTAATATCATTTCTGTGACTAGAAAAGGGAGGTGGTAAGGCATGCAGTGAGAGCACAGGAGGCCAGAGAGAAAACCTGAGTGTTACAATGAAAAAAATGAAATAATAAAATATCAGGAGGTCTCTAACATTAAAGAAAGATCTATTAACTCAACTAAGTTGACCTCTCTGAAGTTTTTGATTCTGCTGACTATTCTACCCTCCTAAACATTCTGTTCCTTTCACTTTCATGAAATTCTCTTTCCTGGTTTTCTTCATATCCACCTACCACTCCTTTCCTCAATCATCACTTCACCCTTAATATGAGTATTCTTCAGGGCTCTGTCCTAGTCCTTTTTTCTCTATATAAACTCCCCTGAAGATTTCAACTCCAATGGGTTTAATTTGCATATCTTTGCAAATTATCCTAAGCTATCTAACACTATACTGAACTCCACTTGTTACCAACTGCCTACTTGACAACTCCTCCAAGATGTCCCACTGGCACCTCAAATTCAGCTTGTCAAAAACAATCTTCTCCTTCTTCAACTTTCCTTGTTTTTATTGAGGAGACCACTACTATCCAAATTACTCAGATTCATTACCTCAGCTGTGACTTTTTGCTCTCCCTCATCCCCTATTCTAATCAGTTGCCAAGACTTGTCAATTCTACCTACATAGCATTTCTCCACTTATATAGCCACTACCCTAGTTCAGATCTTCATCACCTCTCACCTGAACTACTGTAATAGCCCCCTAAATGATTTCCCTCATTCCAGGTTCTCCAGCCACCAGTTTAACTCTCTCATAGTTGCCAAAATAATTTCCCTATGGCATAAGTAAGTCCATATCACTCCTATGCTCAAAAATATTTGCTGGATCCCCAGTATTTATGGGATAAAACACAGACTCCTCAGCCTGGCACTTAAAGATCTCCACAACCTGGCTCCTACCTACCATTCCTGCCAGATCCAGTCAGTGAATCACCAAGCAGTTATTAAGCACTCGCTATGTGCCAAGTATCGTCTAAGCACAGGAGAAAGTGACAAAATTAAAAACAGTCACTATTCAAGTAGCTTAGCATGATTTCATAACATTTCTCTTCACAAATACTATATTCCAACCTGACCGAACTACTAGTCACTCTCTGAATGGATAGTCCATCTCTCACCTCTTTTCATTTTTACAAGCCATCCTTCATCCCTAGAATGTACTCCCTTCTCATCTGTCTCTCAGAATCTTTCTTTCAAGGTTCACCTCAGGTGCTACTTCCTCTATAAAACCTTCCCTAATTCCCCCTAGTAGTTAGTATTCTCTCAATTTTCCTGTACTTTATGTGCATATATGCTGAAACCTTTCCCCAAAATGGAACACAAGGATCCTTGAGAGTAGGGACTGTTTGATTTTTTTTTAAGCAATTGGGGTTAAGTAACTTGCTCAAGGTTACACGGCCAGTTATTTCTGGGTGTGGTGCCGAGGATCTGAGCCCAGATTTGATCCCCAGGTCATCCTGACACTCGAGCCGGTGCTCTTACTCGCTGGGCCACCTGGCCGCCCCGAGGGACTGTTTCATTTTTGTTGGTATAATCTCAGTACTGCCATTTAGTAAATGGATACAGAATTAAAATGAATTTGAGGAAGGATATGGGCAAGAATCACAAAAGTGAGAAGGCATAAATAGGTTTCAATTTGAAGGTAGTGTAGGGAGTTTCCCTATGATCATGGCTCTGTCAAAGAATTAAAATACAAGATAAAGTCATTAAGAACTTCATACTATATCATATGGACTATAACTTACCTAGAAGTTTAGAAAATAGAAGAATTAGACAAGGTTTCTTGGAGGAGGTAGAATTTTGGTAGGCATTAAAAGATGGGAAGAATTTAGATAAGCAGAGAGGAAGAAGAAGGCATTTCAGGAAGAGTGCAGAACATATTCAGAGCCTCAGTTCTAGAGGCAAATGGCTTCTAGAGAAGATAATAATACTTACTAGAATGAAAGTCATGTGGGGACAACAAAGCAAAATAAAATTTAAATGTGAAAACTGATAACAGGTTCAAAGATTTAGAGCTTGCAGGAACCTTACAAGTCAGAGCCCAAACTCCAATTTTAAAGATGAGGAAACTGAGGCACAAAGAGTGACTTGCCCAGGTTCATATTAGTTAGTAAATTTCTGAGGAAGGATTTGAACACAGGTTTTTCTGGTGCCAAATCCAGGGTTCTAGCCACTATGCCATACTGCCTCTCCCAACAGGAAGGCACTGTAAACTTTTGAAATAGAAAGATACTCTCCAGCATCCATTATGCCCTTCCTCAATTCTAAAAAACTACTGCCTCAGCTGATGTTGTACTTGAGGTTCAGAAATTCCTAATCAATCTAGGGCACAAAGATGGTGTTTCTGTTCCTGTTTTCTGTGTAATCTTTACAAGGTTGCAAATTAATAGCTACAGTAATTGTGCTGGCTTGGAAGTCATTTAGGTTTGTCAGCAGAACAAAAGGGGATTGATGAGGAGGTCAAATAAGAATTTCATTAATCCAGTTATGAAGTGATATGGACCATGCCTACTAAGAGATAAATCTTTTGGAATATTTCAAAGGAAGAAAATAATAGGACTTGAAACATTGAACAAAAGGGACAAAAATTGGTAGTATTCAAAATGAATCCCATTTTAAGACTGATCTACTGGTACCTCTAATCAGAAATGTAGAATTTGCGACTGTAGCCAAGATGCAAATTATAAGTTCAATTTTTCACAGGTTGAGTTTCAGGAAACAATAGGAATCCAAGTAAAAATGTATTTAAAGTAATTGAAAAGATAAGCCTGAAATATAGGTGAGATAGCCAAGAGAGAAATATATCTTTGAGTTTATCAGCATAGAAGGAACAGCTGAAGGCATCCTATATCTCAGGAGAGAGATAAACAGAGGGCTAGTGATAAAGCCTTAAGGGATGCCTAAAATTAGAAATTTGAAAAATAAAAGAAGAAAATGAAAAGGAAAGAGACAGAGGTATGAAGACACTACAGAATTACATGAAGAGGAACTTTTTCCTTTCCCAGGTTAGCCTCACAGGCATATTCTCAGATGCCATCAAAATTAGCCTAGCCTAGTACCCATAGCCCATCCCAACCTGACCAGTTAGAACCAGTTCCCTGATTTCTTCTAACCACCCAAAGAAAGAGATAAATTAGTAAAGGCCTCCCCCCAAGGCGTCCCCATGTGTCCCAGAAAAAGAATACAACATATCTCCTGAGTACCAACACCAGAGCTGCTGACCCAGAGGTAGACACAAAAACTCACAAAGGGTCAGCTGAGGAAAGGATCCAAGACACTGCTGTGGTGGGGCTCCTCCGGGTCCAAAGTTCTGCACAAGCATCTCAGCTACAGAATCTTACACAGTGTGTACTCTGCAAAATACCCTTTTCAGCATGCTGAGAAGAGGTGAGAGAGGGTGAAGGGGAAGAGCACAACAATGACATTACCAATGTCAAACCCTGCTAAAACAAGACACTGATTAAAACAGATCTAATATGCTTTGACAAAAGCTAAAGAAAGCATAGTTCTAGTTATGTTGCATAATGCCAGGACCTTTGCTCCTTGACTTCAAATTATAATGCCATACTACCTCTCAATTAACAGCTGTAAATCCCTAAACCCCAAAACATATTTTGGTAGAAAACTACTGGGCTGTCACTATTAAATGTTGGTTGATTAGTGGGTGTGATTCTCACTGATCAAGTACTTCCTGTTACCCAAAGACCTTCATGCTAAAAGGTTCTAACCCAACTGCAAGATAGTGACTTACTGCACAAAGAAAGGAAGGTTTCAAACCAGTGTTCAACATGTCAAATAAAAGGTACATGAAGACTCAGAAAAGGTGATCACTTCTGCAAGAAGAAAATCAGTGAAAACATTTAAAACTATTCTGGGAAGTGTGTGGAAAAGGGCCATGTGGAAGGGGTTAAGAAGAGAATGGAAATGGAAGCCTTTAGGGAAAGGCTATAAGACTGAAGAGATCAGCAGTGAAAACAATAAAAGAAAGGGAAGAACTGTCAACAGGGAAAGAAGGAAGATGACAGAGAATGATACAAGAATCAGAAGGTTAAGAAGGCAGGAAGGATGGGAATTATAGGAAGAGTTTGGTTTAAAGAAGTAACACCTCTTCTGATACCAGAGGAAAGCATAAAAGAAGCATAGATAAGGAGAAAACTATCATTTTCCCCATAAATTAACTTCAAAAATGTGAAGGGCTATTATGTGGAAGAAAGATTAGGCTGACATTTTTATATACAGTAAAATAAGGTCAGAGTGGGAATTATAGGGAAGAAGATTTCAGCACAATATAAAGAATTCTCCAGTAATTGAAAAGGAATAGACAAAGTAGTGAGATCTTTGTCCCTGGTAGTATTCATTCGTCAGGAATATTACAGAAGAGATTCTTGCATTGGGTGGGAAATTAAAGTGACTTCTAAGATGACTCCCAACTCTAAGCTTCTATACTTTGAGGTGAAGTCCAGGGCTCTGGTGGAATATGGTAAATGGCATCAATAGTTTCCACAGGCCTAAGAAAGGCTGTAGACAGCCCAATCAACATTTCCAATATTACACACCCCTTATGATTTACCTATCCTGTCTCCAATTTCCCTGAGGTTTTTTTTTTGTTTGTTTTTTGTTTTTATTTTCTACTTACTTGAACAAGTACATCTTGAGGTTCCACTCTCTACCATCCATGGCTCTTTTCCTTTTTCTAACTGGGAAATCATATTTGGTTTGGAAATGTGATGCCCTGCTCAAAAAGAAAGACACAGAAATTAGATGTTCATATAATCCCGGAGTTCATTTCCAGCTTCTTCTTCTTAAGGATGCTGAAGAATAAAAAGCAATAAAACATAACAGACACACAAAGTAGCTTCCCATTTTAATTTCCATACAAGAAAGGCCTTTCATCTGTTAATCAAAAATAATGTCACAATCTGACAAAAGGTAATAGAGAACTTTTAATTTCTTTAAAGCCCAAATTCAATAAGCATTTTAGAAGTTTCACATATTTTAACAATTAGAGACATAAATGTATTTTATTTACAGTTTCTGAATATTAAATCACTATCTTACCCAATGATACCAGGTTCCTATAGTTTTCCAGCATAACTTCCCTGTATAGGTCCCTCTGACCAAGGTCCAGCTGCCTCCATTCCTCCCGGGTGAAGTTCACAGCAACATCCTTGAAAGTCAATGACTCCTGAAAAATCAAAGACATTTCTATTCAACCATCTCCCAAAACAGTCTCAAGGAGAACTGAGGAAATCCAGAGGGCAGAACCGAAAGCAATAGGCAGAAGTTATAAAGTGGTCAACTTAGGCATGATGTCAGGAAAAACTTTAATAATTAGAGCTGTCCAAAAGAGGAAGGAGATGCCTTGAGGTGTCATTCTTCAAACAGAAACTGAATAACTACTTGTCAGGTATGTTATGGTAGGAATTCCCTTTGGGTATAGGTCATAGTAGAGGTCAATAAAGTCCTTCCAATTCTCAAATTCTATGATTCTGATTATGTTTTAATTTTGTTTTTTTAACATAAACACCTATATCTCAGGGGTAACTGTTATAAGTATACATTTGTACATGTTTTTCTTTTTCTTTTTTCATGTTTTTCTTTTTGTACATCTATCTCAATGGATGTGGTAAGTGGGTATTTGGACTTTGAATTCCTGAAATATATGGAGACATAAAACAAACAAGAAAATCTGTATTGGAAATCTCTATTGATAAAAAAAAAATGCCATTGATTTCTAAAATTGGTTTTAAATAGATTGATTCTGACAATTTTCCTTAAGTAATATTTGTAAATCACTTGCTAGCTTGCTATCTAGCACATAGTAAGCACTATATAAATACTGGCTAAGATGATGATGATTTGATTTTTTTTTTTAATTTGATACTGACATACACAAATACACTAATATACAAAACAAATTAAAGGTAATTTGGGAAGCAGGGGGACTAGCTTCTGAGGAGCCAAGAAAGGCTTTATCTAGGAAGTGGCATTTGAGCTGAGCTTTAAAAGAAACTAAAGATTTTAAGAGGCAGAGGTAAGGAGGGAACACATTTCTAGGCATTTAAGAAAGCCTATACAATCCCGAAAAGAGATTAAAGAATGAGGAAAATGTCCATTACATACAAAAATATGGCAGCTCTCTTCATGATGGGAAAAAACTAGAAACTAAGAAAATATACAATATATAAGGAATGGCTAAATAAGCTGTGGTATATGAGTTCAAAGGAGTACTGTTGTGCTTTTTATGAGGAAATATATGACTTTAAAAAATACAGAAAAATTTATATGAACTAATCCAGAGTGAAGCAAACAGAACCAGAAAAACTTTTACTGCAACATCAGTATTATGAAAATGAATATTGAGGATATTTATAAGCTGAAAAAGAATGAAATAAGCAAAACCAGGAAAACAATTTATACAGTAACTCTACAAAAACAAACAACTCTGAAAACTATAAGAAATATGATCAATAAAATGGCCATTCATGATTCCACAGGATCAGTGATGAAACATTCTATCCATTATGGAGAGGTGATAGATTTAGAATGCAGAATTATACATGTATATTTTTGTTTACAGCCACTGGGTAATTTGTTTTGTTTTACTATGAATATTTGTTAAAAGAAATTTGGCTATTTCTTATCTTTTTTTTCCCAGTGGAGTGGGAGGAAGAAAAATAAGATTTCTGTTCATTTAAAGAAAGATTGGGATGTAATACTGATGCACACACTTTCACATGAAGTCACTGTGTTATTAGTTTTACTTCACTGTTTTACCTTGTTAAAAAGGACCTCTCACAAAGCAGGAGATATCTGTAAATGTATTTCATATAAAAACACAATAAAATTGAAAATGACCAAAAGTAAAAAAGAAACAGTAAGAAATCTAGTTAAGTTCAACCACAGGATTACATGAAGGGGAATAATATACAACAAGGATGGAAAGTAAGCTGGAGACAGGTAGGAAAGGACTTTAAATGCCAAACAGAGAAGTCTATATTTTATTTCAGAAGTAATACGGAGCCTGTGTTTTCTTGGTGTTAATTGTTAGGTCAAAATTAGCACATGCAGCAGAGAATCAATCTATACTTTGTTGCATCTCAGCTTCAGAGGCTGCATTAAGTGTACCATCATCTATGAACAAAAAATCATGTACTAACTCTCCCTCTACTTTAGTCTAGGCTTGTACCTTTTTCAAGTTAAATAATATACCATCAGTGAAGTAGCTGACTTTGATACTGTTCATCCTCATTCAAGGTGTCTGACAACATAGTTGAAAACATGATTTTTTAAAAAGCATGTGAGCAAGCACACAGCCTTGTTTCACCATTCATTCCATCGGTGACTGGGAAAGCGAGAGCATCATCCATTATCCAGAACCCAGACAAGCATGCCCTCATGAAACTGACACACAATATTCATGAACTTCTCTGGGCAACCAAATTTTGGCATAATTTTCCATAAGCCCTCCCAACTGACAGTATCCAGTACCTAGTCAGATAATGAACACTGTGTATAGACCTCTGTTCTGATCCTAACATTTCTCCTGGAGTTGTCAGACAGCAAACACCATAATGAACACTCCTTAGCCCCTTCTGAAGCCACACTGGCTTTCAGGTAGATGACCATTTTCCAGGAAAAGGAAAATGTCTTATTAAAAAGTCTATTAATGGGGGGGGGGGGGAGGCGTGGAGCCAAGATGGCGGAGTAGAAACAGCATTTCCACGGGGTTCCCACTTCTACCTCCTCCAATTCATGTAAAAAATGACTCTAAAAAAACTTTGGAGCTACAGAACCCACAAAATGACAGAGAGAAGCTATCTTCCCACTGAAGACAGTGTGGCAGGCCAGCAGGAAGGGGCTAGTGCAGAGGTCTGGGAGCTGAGCTCAGCCCCACGGGAGCCTGAGGTTTTAGCCTCAGGGTGGCCACAACCAGCAGGTGGCTGGAAGGACTTCAGATCACCAGCACCTATGGCAGTTTCCAGAATTATCAACCGCAGATGCCGCAGCCATACAGCCACCGCTGAGTGGCTGCTTCAGAGCTCCTGGCCTACAGATTGTAGGGGAACCAAGCAACCAGTCTGAGGGGTAATCCCTCTTGCTTTAACCTGCTTGGATCTGGATCACTGTCTAGGGTGGAGGTCCTGGGGTGTGTGACCAGTCTGCCAGAGCGTGTGGAGGCTTCAGAGAGGGCACCAACTAATAGCTCCAGCAGCTGAGAAAACCCCAGAGATTTGGGACAAAGCTCCCCTCACTGGTAGCAGAGTTCTACTGTGGCAAAAGGCTCAAAAGTCAAGTAATTTGAACATTGTGGAAACACAATCAGGATAACACAGGATCTGGCAGCTTCTACACTGAGGGATCGAAGGACTTGGAATATAATATTCCAGAGGTCAAAGGATCTAGGATTAAAACCAAGAATCACCTACCAGCAAAACTGAGTATCATGTTTCAGGGGAAAATATGGTCATTCATTAGAATAGAGGATTTTCAAGCATTCTTGATGAAAAAACCAGAGTTGAATAGAAAATCTGACATTCAGATACAAGAAACAAGAGAAGCATGAGAAGGTAAACAGGGAAAAGAAATCATAAGGAACTTATCAAAGTTGAACTATTTACATTCCTACATGGAAAAATAATTGTAACTTATGAAACTTTTCTCAGTATGAGAATAGTTTAAGGGAATAGAAATGTGTAGAGATATAGACATATATATATGTATACATACATATATATATCTATATAGGAGGGTATATGGGCATATGAATACATATGTGAGTGTATGTATATATGTGTATAGGTATACATAGAAAGGGCACAGGACCAATGAATAGGAAGGGATGATACTTAAAAGGTAAAATTAAGAGGTGAGAGAGGAATATAATGAGATGGAGAGAGACAGAATGGGGTAAATGATCTCATGTAGAAGAGGCAAGAGAAAAATGTTACAATGGAGGGGAAGAACAGGAAGTCAAAAGGGAATGAGTCAACCTTATTCTCATTGAATTTGGCTCAGGGAGGGAATGACATACACAGTAAATAGGGTATCTCACCCTACAGGAGAGTAGGAGGGAAGGAAATGAGAGGGGGGATGATGGAAGGGAGGGTAAGCTGGGGGAGAGGGAAGTTGGAAGCACCCACTTTTGAAAAGGGACAGGATCAAAGTAGAGAATAGAACAAGTGGGGGGTGGGATAGGATGGAGGGAATTATAGTTAGTCTTTCACAGTATATCCACTATGGAAATGTTTTGCATAGCTACACATGTATAACCTATATTTAATTGCTTATCTTCCCAGTAAGGGTGGGTGACAAGGGAAGGGAAAGAATCTGGAATTCAAAGTTTCAAAATCAAATGTTTAAAAATATGTATATTATCATTACCGTTGTTATTATTATTACTTTACATATAACTGGCAAATAAGATTTACAGGCACTCGGGCATAAAGATCCACTATGCCCTACTGGAAAGTCGGAGGGCGAATGGGGAAAGACACAGGAGAGAACAAATTAGGGGAAGGGATATTCAGTGGGATCACTGCTTTGGGGTGGTAGGTAGTGGAAAAATGGGGAGAAAATTTGTAACTCAAAATCTTGTGGAAATGAATGATGTAAACTAAAAATAAACATAAAATTTAATTAAAAAAAAAAGACTCTGGCAAGAATCTCGCCAGCAATGACTACGAGACCCCATCTCTCCCCCTGTGATTGTCACAGGACAATCTATTTCCTTTACCTTTATGGAGATGGACAATGGAGGCATCCTTGAACTCCTGGGGGATAACCTCCTCATACCATATAGCCCAGAAAATGTTAGTCATCTTTTGAATAAGCAATGGACCCCAGACCTTGTAAATCTCAGTTGGAATAGAATCAGTACCAGGTTGTTTGCCACAGAAGAGTCTAATGGCATTGAAAACCTCTTCATCACTTGGAAATCTAACTAGAGAGGGACTGACTTCAAGCTGAGGTAAATGGTCAATGGCTTCAGCACTGACTAATGATGGTCTATTAAGAACATTATGGAAGTGCTCAGTCCATCTCTCCAGAAGCACAGAATTCATACACGGAACCATCAGTTACATCAAATTGAGAAGTGCTGAACACTGTGGATAAGTTCATTTACCTTGGAAGTATACTAGGAACATACACATTGACAATGAGATTGATGCACACGTTGCCATAACTACTTCAATGTTTGGGAAGCTCCAAAGCAAAGTATGGGAGACGAGAGGCATTAGAATAACTACCAAACTTAAGGTCTATAGAGCCTTTGTGCTGACCTCATTGTTGTATGCCTGTGAAACCTCAACAGTATACCAGCACCATGCCAGGAAACTGAATCACTTCTATCTAAATTGTCTTAGGAAGATTCTGAAGATCACCTGGCAGGATAAGGTACCTGACACTGAGGTCCTTTATCAAACTAAACTGCCAAGCATTCAAACTCTACTACAGAGAGCACAACTCCAATGGGCTGGCCACATTGTTTGAATGCCAAATGTACACTTGCCTAAAAGAAACTCACACACAGCCAGGGCTCACATGGTATTCAAAAGAAGTGATACAATGACACTCGCAAGGTCTCTCTTGAGAACTTGGGAATTGATTGCATTGACATGGGAGACACTGGCAAAGGACTGGCCAGCATGGCATGCTCTCATCAAAGAAGGTGTGCTATGCTCTATGAACAAAGCAGAATTGAAGTAGCTCAAAAGAAACTCGAGATGGGAAAATTTAGAGAATCCACCCCAAATATTTTCAGGATATACTACAAATTCTTTCGGCTAGTATTTAAGGTTCTCCACAATCTGGCCTCATCCTGTAGATTCAATCTATCTCCTACTATTCCCTAAATTCATATTCAATAAACATTTATTGAGCACTATATGCAAAAAAACAACAACTGTGTTTGGGACTAGGCATATAAAGATAGAAACAACATAGACTTGGCTTTCAAGACAGCCACAAAAGCTAAATCAGTCTTGGATTTAATTAAAAGAAGGCCCAGAATTAGAAAATTTAGAAAGAAAATGGAATGAAAGGGTTTCCCTATCCTAAAGGTCTTCAAGCAGAAGCTGCCTAACTACTCTTTGGACAAGTTGTAAAAGATTTCTTTTTCATTCATTTTTCAGGGTTTGTTCTATGTTAATGTCTTTGCACATGAAGTAACAAGAATTACAATTAGTCTTTTAATACATGTGAAGTTTAAAAAAAAGGTAAACATAAAAAGCCAAAAGCAACTGGTTTAAAAATAAAATAATATGAATCCAGAGACAAGGAAAGGAAGTCAGTCAGTATGAATTCAAATGGGCAGAGAAAATTTCCTGAAGGGTGTAGGATTTGAGGTGATCTTCAGGATGTCAGAACTACTCAATCTGGAGAGGATGGCACAGAAGGCAATCCAAGAGAGAACATAAAGATGCTTAGGGCCTTGGTGAATGTCATCTGTGGTGACCGGTAAGAAAACTGGGTTGACTACAATAAAGAGTTCATGTGACATACTATTAGAAGAGAGTTCAGATGCCATCCAACCTAACAAACTCATTGAAACTACATATTCCTTTAGGGGAAAGACTATTTCTTCCTATACTTCTTTTGTTTCAATCACTGACTTTAGCATATACATAGTAGACTTGCATAATCTGTTGAATACACGGGGATATTGGACAGAAAAAAAAAGAGAGTATAAGAAGGTACTAGGTTAATCAGAAAAATTCTCTCCTGAAGGAGCACATTTTGGGCTCGTGTTCCTAGATAGGATTTTGCTCAGGAGAAGGGAAGAAAATATTTTTACCTTCTGGAACCCTAGAATTCCTAGGATAAGGGAAAGAAACCCTCAACTCACCTGGGTTCTGGCTCTTGATAGACCAGATATAAGTCTTCCCAGCTCCTCTGTGGGCTTCTCTTGGATAGAGACAACATCTTGAATAGGGAGATCTGGCAAAGAAAAGGGAACCATGAAGATAAACCACTCCATCTCAGAGCTTCCAAAATCTAGAAATTATCAATGTAAACCTCATACTCCTTAGAAGTAGGCCAAAGAAAACCTTAGCCACATCTATGTCTAGAATCAGAGAAAGCTGATAGTATCCACATATCCTAGCATATTCCAGGGCATATAAATCTACCTAATCTGGGAGTAAAGGGACATAGTTTCAATTTACAATTTTATCACCATGTACTTTATGATACAGAATATGTTACCCAACCTCTCTATGCCCGTTTCATTTAATGCAAAAATTACTCTAATGCCTCTACCTGGCTTGGAGAATATTCGAGGAATCAATTTATTGAGTTCTTCTGAGAACTAGGAGCTCCTCTATCAAATCAATCAAGCAATCAACAAGTATCTGTTAAGTGCCTAATATGTGCCTGGCATTGTCCTACATGCTGAGATCCAAAGACAAAATAATCAACGAGTCCTTCCTCTCCTAGAGCTTACATTCTATCAAATGTAAATTAATTTAACTATCAGAGGAGTAATGTGGAAAGACTAAAAACTAACATCACAAGATGACAGAATTATAGTTATAGGAGACCTCAGAGATCATGAAGTCTGACTATAGCACATTACAGTTGAGTAATTACAACTTGTCCAAGGTCTGAAAGCTAGTAAATAGAACAGCATGGCTTCTTGAACCCATTTCCTCTCACACTTGATTAAGCACTCTTTCTACTGTTCTACTTCTGATCCTAATTTTGTTATCACATAACTATGGCATGTTGAACAACTAATTTGACCTGAGTCTCAGGTTTCTATTATACAAACAGAGATGATAGTAAGCCTTAGGAAATAAGAGTTAAAAGAGAGCAAGGTAATTGGAATGTTTATCACAGGAGTGGACAAAAGAGAACCATTTCTGCTCCATGGATTCTATAAAAAGTAGAGCTGGTGCATCTCAAGGTCCCATGGAATTGTTTTTAAGACTGTTAAGTTACAGATGGGCTGCCAATCCACATCTCTAGAAGGAATTTACAAAACAAGGAATTCCCTACATCCATGAAATTACAGATCTGGCAAAAAAAAAAAAAAGACATACATATATAATGGCTATAATGATCCATAATTAATTAATAGTACATTTTACTATTCACTTGGGACATTATCTCCTAACCGAGACTCTCCCTTGAGTCATAGGATATTTAAGGGGAAAAGGGAAGTGGGGAGGGTAGAGCTAGGTGGATACCCCCAAGCAATGAATTTGGTACAGGTACCTACTGAAAGTTGAGACTGCCAACTCTCAAGCAAGATTTTAATTCAATTTGGGTCCTAAAGTTGTCCACTGAAAACATCCATTTCAGTGATTTTGTGCATCAGGTTATTTTTTGGTAAATGCTCCTTTTTAAAAAACTATATCCTCTCAATTGGAAAAAAGGGAAAAAAGTATTTTTCATCTGATCTTAGCCAAAAGATTTTTCCAGAAGTGGCTCTAGAATCTGAAGACAGAGATGGTTGTGGTACCAACTTGGAACCAGAAAATACCAAAGTGTGTGTGTGTGTGTGTGTGTGTGTGTGTGTGTGTGAGAGTGTGTGAGCGTGTGTGTGAGTGTGTGTGTGTGTGTGTGTGTGTGTGTGTGTGTGTGTGTGTGTGAAAGAACGGTAATCAGCCACAAGTACTGATCCTTCCCAGTCCACTCCCTCCAAGGGCTCCCACGCCTCTGTAAATTCTCACCTCTCTCCCCAAACGCCCGGGCCAGACCCTTCATGGTCACGGCTAGCTTCCCAGCTGTTTCCAGGCACTGATGACTCCTGGAGTCCTGGAAGAACGATCAGGCCTCACTTCAGCTCCTACAGCACCGGTCTCCCAGCCCTCAGCAGGGGAAAGGGGCGTGGAGCCGGGGGATCTCAACTCCCTACGGCCCGGGGGCGGGTTCCCGTGCTCGGGGAGAGGGCGTCAGAGAGCGGGCCACTAGAACCCGCGCTTCCTCTTTGGGGCTCAGCTCCCGCTGGGGCCCAGCCTGGGTGGGGGCGGGGGAAGGGGGAGGGGAAAGGGAGGCCGCTGTCAGTTACCTGGGGCGGACCGGGGCCCCGGGGACACACACACAGGCCCTGTCGGAGAAGCCTCCTAGGCTCCGCGCCACAGACACTCGCACCCAAGGATCTCGCCTCGCCAGCCCCCCACCCGCCCTCGTGACCTTCGGTTCATGGTCTAGACGGGCTCTGGGCCCGTCGGTGTTTATTTACACGCGCACAGGAAGCTCTCTAAAGGCCAGGCCTGCCCAAGGCTTGTAGTCCCACAGACAGGTGAAAAGCGCGCGCGCACAGACACACAGGGCCCCTTTCCCGCCTGCGGCTGGCCCCGGAGGCTCGGCGCCCGGGGCCGGGGAGCCCCCCGCCTCTCCCGTCCGCCTCTCACCCTCCCTCCGGGGCTCGGGGGCTCCGGCCGGCCTGGGCGCAACAGGCGGGAGGTGCGAGGGTCGAGGGTCGCGGGACCAGAATAGCCTGGAGGAGCGGGCGGGAAAACAAAAGGGCGACAAGTCCAGGCCCGCCGGAGGCTTCGCTGCGCCTGCGCCGCCGCCTGTCACCAGTTTCCTAGACGGACCCCCCGCAAACCGCCGTCCAGTCCCGAAAGGGTTAGAGGATCTCCGCGGCTCCGACCCAACGGGGTCTGGTCGGTGGGTTTGTGGGAAATGAAGCCGGGTCGCTCCGATAAACCGCAGCTCGGAGGATTCTGGGAATTGTAGTCTAGAGGTGCTGTCGCCTTATCCTGTGCAGTATCACTTTTCAAGAAACTAAAATGTGTAATGTAAATCATCAATCCCATGGCCTTTTTTCTGCTCTCAACCTCCCTGACCTCTCTGTGGTACGTGATACCACCTCCCTTATGATATCAAGTGAGTCAGTCATCGATTTAGAGCTGGAAGGGACCTCGGGGGCTATCTAATGAAACCCACTCATTTTACAGAAGAGGAAACCTGAAGTTCAGGGAGGTTCCGGGACTTTCCCAATGTCCCACAAGCGGTGTCAGAGGGTTAATTTGAATACTCTCCAATCAACCTTTGTCTCTACTGTATTTCTGTACTATCACCTTGCTTGACACCTTCTCTATTCTTCATACAAACTGTAACATTTTAGTCAAATAATTGACTAGTTTATGAACCTTTGGTCTTTTTCATATTAATTATGGTCTAGTCACTATTGTCCTATAGTTGGTTCTAAAACAATTGCACAAATGTTACAATGACTAGATACTTTTTCCAATGAAAAATCTTAAATCTAGAGCCCTCAAATCACCCCCAAGACTGACGGATCAGTCTCAAAGACAAGTTATATCAGAGATGCATCCTTACGCTACTTGGGGATGGCCTTATCATTACAGATTCACCTTATATAGGAGGAATAACACACACACGAAATACCAGACTTGTCCAGAACAGATAAGATGCTTAAAGGATAATCCTAGAACGTTCCCCTGACCTCCCAGAGATGTTGTTCTAGAGGAAATCCACAGTTAATACACTGAAGGTGGGAAAATCTCTGGCAATCCTAACAGTGCAGCTGTGCTTTTCATAAACCTCAGTGGTTTAGCTGGGTCTGAAGCATTTTCCAAAGGCAATTAATGACATTGAGGCTCCACAACAGTGACCAGCTTTGAAAGAAATCCATTATTAGTCATCCTTAAATGCTTCCACAATACCACAGTGATAAAAACAGAGGTCACTTGTCTCTTAAAAGCATTGATGCAACTTACGGTTCTAAGTCACTCAATGTTATTACACCCCTTGAAATAACAAACAAATAAAAATACCTAGGAATTTTAGACGACTGCACATTTAACAATCTGATATCGCACTTGAAAAAAACTAATATAAACTTGGGCTATATTGTGATCCATAGTATCCAGAATGGAGAGTTAGTCTTTCATTATACTATGCCCTGGGTAGACCATAACTAGAAAACTGTCTTTAGGTCTGCTAGCCACATTTTAAGGACAGTGACATGTGGCAGTCACCTAAAAGAATACAACTACAATGGTGAGAGGGTTTGAAACCATACCACCTGATGATCAGTTGAAAGAAACAGGCATGTTTAGTTTGAAGAAAAGATATAGTAGGAATATAATTATCTCCCAATACTTAAAGAACTGCCAAATAGAAGAGCAAATAGCTTCCCACTATAGTGGGAAAAGCATTGGATTTTGAATGAGAAAACCTTGATTCAAACTCAGCTCTGTTTACACCTTTGTGTTCCTTTGCAAAGGACTAGACATCTTCAGACCTCATTTTCTTCAATAAAACAAGATGATTGAATTAGGAACCATTAAAATCACCTTCACCTTGAAACAGTATGATCCTATAAATCTGTAAGTATTTGAAGAATAATGATGTGAAAGGATATTTCTTTGAGGTCCCAGAAAGTAATACTGGGAGAAAAGGGCAGAAGTTACTGAGGTAAAGTCATTCTCAAAAGGGCTACCTCAGGAGGAAATGAGTTCCCTATCTCAGGAGATCAAGTGAAAGCTGAATTACCACCTGTGCAGTATTTTGTAGTGGTGCTTCCTCTACAAGTGAAGGTTTTTCTGGTTGACTTCAGAAGTCCCCTCAAATTTGACAATTCTATGATCCTGTAGGAAAATAGAATTTGGTATCAATAGGCAAAGGTAAAGCATTCCTGATTATCAACCCTCGTTCCCTCCTTTGCTCCAGTCTCTGATAGATAGCCCTTCTCTCTAAAGCCAACAGTTCCACATGTACCCTTATGCCCTCCTACTTTCTCCAGAAAATTGCCCCCCAATCAACACCTTTCTCTTTGATCTTCAGTCTCCCACCATCTACTAATTCCTTTTTGCTTCTAAATCCTTCCCCATTCTTTAAAAAAAATCCTCAATTGACTCTGCCATCCCTTTAAGTTCTTATTCTATTTCCATCCTTTCACTATCAAACTGCTAGAAAAAGCTACCTCCCCTTTCTATCCTTTTACTCATTTCCCTACCTTTTGCAATTTGACTTCCACCTTCAATATTCAACTGCAACTGTTCTCTAAAGTAGCCAATGATCTCATAATTTCCAGATGTAATAGCTTTTTTTTCCAGTCTTTACCCTTCTCATTCCTTTAACATTTTACGCTGTTGACCACTCTTTGCTTTTGGATATTCTCTCCTCTACAGATTTTTTCTGATACTACTCTCTAACTTCTCTTCATTCTCCTCCACTTGTTCTTCATCTATATCATGCTCCCGAACTGTAGGTATACCCCTATACCATCTTGGGCTGTCTTCTCTTTTCTCTTACACTCTCTGGATCACCTCATCAGCTCCCATGGGTTTAAGTACCATCACTATGTGTTTGTCTCCCAGATGTGTATATTCAGCCTTAGTCTACCTCCTAAGCTTCAGTTCTGCATTACCAACTGCCTATTGGACATTTCAGACTGGATATCCCATTCAGATCTCAGACACAACATGTCCAAACCAACTCATCATATTTCCTTCTAACCTTACCCTTTTTCTGACCTTTCCTATTTCTGTCAATAGTATTACCATCCTTCCAGTTTCTTAGATTTTCAACGTCAATGTTATCCTTAGCTTCTCACTCTCTCTTCCATAACATAGTGAGGGATATATCCAGCAACAAAACTTTTTTTTATGCGTACTGCCACATAGTCCAAAAAGCCTTCTTGGAAGAGCTCAACAAGGATTTTTAAAATTAAATAAGAAAAGTAGAATAAATATTGGGGAAAGAAATAAGAGTTATAAAAGAGAGAGTCAACAAATTGGAAAACAAAGGACAAAAATTGACTGAAAAACAATTCCTTAAAAAATGCAATTGGCCAAATAAGGGAGGAAAATCCACTAAGGAAAATGTCTTAAAAAAGTAGCATTGGTCAAATGGAAAAGGAAGTACAAAAGCTAACCGAAAAAAATATTTCCTTAAAAGTTAGAATTGGGCAAGTAGAAGCTAATGACTATGTGAGACATCAAGAATCAGTCAAACAAAATCAAAAGAATGAAAAAGTAGAAGAAAATGTAAAATACCTCATGGAAAACCAACTGATCTCTCCAGGAGAGATCATTTAAGAATTATTGGACTACCTAAGAGCCATGATCAAAAAAAGAGCCTTTACAACATCTTTCAAGAAGTTGTCAGGGAAAACTACCCTGATATCCTAGAACCAGAGGGTGAAATAGTCATTGAAAGAATCCACCAATCACCTCCTGAAAGAAGCTCCCAAAATGAAAACTCCAAGGAATATGGTAGCCAAATTCCAAAATCATCAAGCCAAGGTAAAAATACCGCAAGCAGTCAGAAAGAAACAATTCGAATATCAAGGAGTCACAGTCATGATTACTTACACAGGCAGTAGCAGCTTCTACACTAAAGCATCAGAAGGCCTACTTGGAATATGATATTCCAGAAAGCAAAGGAGCTTCAATTAAAACCAAGAATCAACTACCCAACAAAATTGAACATAATCTTTCAGGGGAAGAGATGGAAATTCAATGAAAAAGGAGACTTTCAAAGTTTCCTGATGAAAAGACCAGAGCTGAACAAAAGATTTGATCTTTAAAAACATGACTTAAGAGAAGCATTAAAAAGGTTAAATGGGAAAGAAAAAAAAGTGTTAGTTAATAAGGTTAAACTGTTTACTTCCCTACATGGGAAGATGATACTTCTAACTCTTGAGAACTGTATCTCTATTAGGGCAGTTAGAAGGAGTATACATAGACAGAGGGTGTGAGTATAAGTAGATTTTGATGTGATGATATAAAAAAATGAAGGGGTGAGAAAAATGATTGTACTGGTAGAATAGGAAAGGGAGAAGAAGAAGATGGTAAATTACATCACATCTTCACATCACAAAAGACCTATTACAGTAGAGGGAAAGAAGGCAGGGGGTGAGCATTGTTTGAACTTTACTCTCATCAGATTTGTCTCAAAGAGAGAATAAGATACATGCTCAGTTGTGTATAGAAATTTATCTTACCCTACTGGGAAGTATGAGGAGAAAGGGGAAACAAAATGGAGGGAGAGCTGATGGGAGGACAAAAGTAGGAGGGAAAGGGGGAAAGAAATGGGGGGATGCTATAAGGGAGGGCAGATCGAGGGAGGTGGTGGTCAGAAGCAAAACACTGGTGAGAAGGGACAAGGTGAAAAGAGAGAGAAAAGTATAAACAGTAGGAAAATAGGATGAAGGGAAATACAAAGTTAATAATCATTACTGTGAATGTGGATGGCATAAACTCTCCCATAAAATGGAAGTGGATAGCAGAGTGGATAAAACCATAATCCAAGAATATGTTATTTACAAGAAACACATTTGAAGCACAGAGATATACACAGAGTAAAGGTAAAAGGCTAGAACAAAATACATTATGCTTCAGCTGAAGTAAAAAAAAAAAGCAGGGGTAGCAATCCTGATCTCAGACAAAGCAAAAGCAAAAATGGATCTAATTAAAAGAGATAACAAAGGAAATTATATCTTGCTGAAATGTACCACAGACAATTATTGTTTCTATGATTGCTCATAGGTAGACTGCGCTAACATAATAAAAATGATAATTCTACTTAAATTAATTTATTTATTCAGTGTCATACCAATCAAACTATCAAAAAAATTGTTTTATAGATTTAGAAAAATTAATGACAAAATCCACCTGGAAGAACAAAAGGTGAAGAATATCAAAGGAATTATTTTTTTTTTTAATGCAAAGGTAGGTGGCCTAACCCTACAAGATCTAAAACTATATTATAAAGCAACAATCATCAAAATTATTTGGCACTGGCTAAGAAATAGAGTGGTGGATCTGTGGAATAGGTTAGGTACACAAGACACAGTAGTAAATGAGTCCTTCACCTCTCTACTAGAAGATGGAAAGAATGTTTAATCATTGATCTTCTGGAGTTCTGGTTGGTCATTACACTGATAAGAGTTCAGCACAATAGTATTCCATCACATTTATGTACTATAACTTGTTCATACACTCCTTAATTTATGGGCATCCCCTTAGATTCCCATTCTTTGCCATCTCAAAAAAAAGAAAAAAAATTGTATATTCTTAGAATTTGTTTGGCTTAGTACTAATCTGTCCCTAAATCTACCCTCCTAATTCTCCTTCCCCTAGTCTTCTATTTCCCTCCTATTTCTTTTTTTTCTGCCTTTTGGAGGGCAATTGGAGTTAAGTAACTTGCCCAAGGTTACACGACTAGTTTTTTTTGTGTGTGGGTGTTAAATGTCTGAGGCCAGAACTGAACTCAGGTTCTCCTGACTCCGGGGCCAGCGCTTTTACTCACTGCGCCACCTAGCCACCCCAAAATGCCCCTCCTATTTCACTGTTGAGTGAAATTGTATTTTTGTACTCAACTTTGTGTGCATGTATGTGTATATGTATGTATTCTTCCTTCTTTTGGTCAGTTCAGATGGCAGTGAGGTTCTAATATCAGTTGCCCCTCCACCTGACCCCTTTTCTTCTTGTTTAAAAAGATGTCTACTTGTGCACCATCAATATGTAAGATAATTTCCCCTAACCTTCCTTTCCCATTGTCAAGCCAAGCACAAGCAGCTTTCCAGAGAACTTCTGCTGTGAACAGCTTTAAGGTTCTCATCACATAGTATAGTGAACTCTCTATTTATTCAGCAGTAAACTAAAGCAAAACATTCACAGAAACCAAAGTACAGCATTCACAATGTTATAACATAACAACTTATCATTAAAGTGGCCCCATAGTTTTAAACAAAATATATCATTCAATAAGTCCTTAACTCAATCATCCTTAAGGAGCAAGCCTCCTTAAGGGACACAAAGTACAAAAGTCAAAGTTCTTCACCCCGAGGTCACATTGTCTTAATCTCTCAGTCAAAAATTCTTCTTTCCAATCATCCTTAACATCTTTAAAAGGTGCAAGGTACAGAATACAAAGTTCTCCCACACCTAGGCCACAGTAAATCATGATCTCAGTCAGCACTAAGTACCCAAGGAGAGGTCTTTTCATCTTGGCTCAAGTTTGGCTCTCATATTCCATGATTCCTCTTCCATGGTTCCAGCTTTTGCCTGAATTTACCCAACTGTCACCTGGATTCAAAAGTAGACAGCTAGGTGACAACAGTGGATAGAGCACTCTCCCTGGAGTCAGGAGGACCTGAGTTCAAATCCGGTCTCAGACACTTACTAGCTGTATGACCCTAGGCAAAGAGTGGTGGGGCAGATAACCAATTGGCCTCAGATTAAGGAAAACCTGGGATAATGTCTTGACTGTAAGATACACAGCCCTAAAAGGTCTGTGGAATTTCAGGGAGTCTGAATTTAGATGGGAAAAATATATATGACTTTCTTTTCACTAACTTCTAACTAAAATTTAGCATTTCCTTCCATTATGAATTTGTTACTTATCTGCATTGGTAGAAGATATTATTCACTAGGACCCCCTTATACTAATGAAAACACAGGTCTAGATTCCTAAAAGGGTTTCATTAACTAATTGTCTCAGGAATATTATCATTAAACCTTAATTTTACTATTAAAAAATCTTTCTTCTATCTTGTTTTGTAGTCATGTAGATTAGCTATATATTTAATAAGTCTCCAAGGTGAGCCAAGGTGCTACTACAGCAATATCAGTCCATGTCTGACTTGTTTCCTGCTTTCTGCAAACCTACAAAAATGCAGACTGTCAATCAATTCACCTGAAAGGGAACAATTGTCCAATAGGTGGCACTTCACTCAAGCCAAGGAGTGGCAACAGAGAGTATCAAAGCCATATGTGTGGGCTTTCCCAAAGGATAAAGTATCCCTACGGTTCACTAGGGGGTATTTACCAGGTCTTGAATTTTCTCCATCACCAGAGTTATGGGTGAACAGGTTTAGTTACCTTAGTAGATGGATTCAAAATTTAGTCAAGCGGAAAAGAACATCAATCTCAAACATAGGAATTATGAGGGAAGGGGAGGATTTTTATTGGTTCCCTCAGTGTGTCTGCTCCTATCCTGAATTTGAGAAATCTTCTGCTCTCATTCTTAAAACTCATACAATTGACTTTTCGGTGACCACATAGTTTATATAATAAAATTTAAAACTGTCTAGATGTTAATGCAGAATGAAACTAGAAAGAAATTTTCTCCTAATCCTATAGCCACCATACCCCTATCTCCCCAAAACCTCCTTCCAGCTTATAGATCATGAGAATATTAAGGAAAGGAAAGGTATGTTTGGAACCTGCACCTACAAACAATCCAATAAAAAAAAATCCTAAAGTGGTAGGGGTTGGGATTGGTTGCCCCATCTACTCTCACTAGAGGATAAGGTTTCCTAGCAACAGTTACCAGTCTGGCTCTTCCATGATGCTTAGACTCACGTGGCACTTCCTGCCTGTTTCACCCACATAGCACCTTGGTCCTATCACGGCTCTTCAGGATATTTCCCCCATCATCTTTTGCTGCTGTATCCAGCTGTTTCCACTCCCGTGCCAGGGTAAGAGTCACAGCTGTTTGTCCCATTAGCAGAATGAAAGGTGGTGTAGCATGTCAGAAATCCCAAGGAACAAAAGAGAAAATCCCCAGATGTGAATGTTTATATACATATAAGCCTTAACTGGCTTACATAGATGCCTTCGCTGGCATCTCCCCAGTCTCTCCCCCTGTTAGACTTTGGGAATGGTAGGGGCCATCAACAGAAACTATTACATGTGTCTTCAAGGGTGGGAGGAGATATTGAAAGGGATAATTACCGATGGAATTTCTGCTGTAAATGAATTTATATTTTGAAATTCACATTGTCTTCTTCATTGAAGAGACAAAGCTAAGTGAAGTTAGCACAAGAGAGAATATATAAAAGTTACAACCACTGCCCCCTGATATCATTGCCAGAGGATAATGTGAAGAACCTTTTAGAAAATCCTTCATTGATACTTCATGTAATGATACCTCAAACTGTGCTCAGAAACTAAGCCGTATTACCACATTATAATTATGTGTGTATATTTCTGGTGACCTAGAATGTATGGTCCCCAGAATAAATAACTGATTTATAATGCTTGATTACAGAACATTAAAAGGAAAGAAAAATAGATAGAAAGTCAAAATGGGTAAGGAAACCAGATCATGTCTTTCATTTACCCTTTAATTGTCCCTGTCAGTTCTAATGTGCTTAAATCTCTGCCAATCAACAAACATTTTTAATAGTCTACTATGTGCCAGACACTGTGCTAGTCACTAGAGATACAAAGACAAAAATGATTGTGTTTGGGGCAGCTAGGTGACAACAGTGGATAGAGCATTCTCCCTGGAGTCAGGAAGACCTGAGTTCAAATCCGGTCTCAGATACTTACTAGCTGTATGACCCTAGGCAAGTCACTTAACCTCAACTGCCTCAAAAAAAGAAGAAAAAAAATGACTGTTTAATTTCTAGGACAAGAGTCCTCAGGAAAAGAGGATGATAATTATGGTTGATGTGCAACTAAAATTTGTTTTATGGGTTATTCTCTGAAAGTGTTATTTTTTTATCCTTTATTGAAAAGCAAAATCTTTACACTGTTGCTTTTCAACAACTCCTATTCAGTTCTTCCTTTACTGTACTTTAATAAACTAGTTGGTCACTGAAAAGCCAATTGTCTGCATCTTTTAAATGAAGTTTTTATATTGAGATCAGGAAATTTCCCAAATGTAGGGTGGTATAAAACAAATAAACACTAGCACACAGGAGGGCTGCTAGCACAGGTTCACTCTTGATCTGGTCAGACAGGAAAGACAGTTTTGAAGGGGTTAATAATCTTACTTTATTCTACTCTTGTCTCCTCACCATAGTATTGCTGATAATGGGAACACCAACTCCTACAACATTCCCTAATCACCTTTCTCACAGGTGCTGTCGAGGCAGGGCAGAACTACCCCTACATCTCAGACAATCCAGACAGTCACAGCTTGTGCATTCCCCTAAATCCCCTTAAGCCTCAGTGGGGGCCAGTTGAGACACACACAGCATTCTAGCTTGTGCATTCAACCCTAAGAGTTCCCCACTCCTTGACCAGTGCCCACCTGCTTTATAGGGCAATAGATAAAGAAGGCATATTGCCAGCAATAACCTTACATATTTACATCACCTCATCCCTGTATCTCACTGGGCAGTTGCAGTAGATGTTCACAATTTAGGCACAAATGTTTATATTATATGTCATTATATAATGCTGTGCAAGCATGGTGGAGATGTTCTGAACCATAATCGTGAGAACTCATGTTTAATACCTGGGAACAAGAGATTATTGTGGCTATGGATCCTGGGAAACTTAACTCTTAAGAAATAATGACAAAAACTCACTTCACACACACTAAAATCCACCTTACTTACAAGTGGGTATAGAGCCACTGAGAAAACCAACTGAAATTTCCTCCCAGGTTCTAATGTTTCAGAGCTATAGCAATATTCCATATTTTGAAAGGGAAGAAGAAACCATTTGCTATAGGATATCTATCATTGGCCGCATGGTATGACAGATAGAGAGCTATCCTTGGAGCCAAGTTCAAATCTTGCCTCTGATATAAGCTCTTAGTGTTTTAAGCAGCTCTTTTAAGAGTCATTCTTGCAGAGAAGGTACTGACCTATGCAAAGGGAAAAGAGGTCACAGATCCTTTCCCTTACTCTGGTTTATCAAAATTACTTAGATGCCCATGTCTCCAGAAGAAAAAAAAAGGAAAAAGAAAACCCCACAACCCCAGGTGAAATTAATATCCATAGTTGTCAATCAATTCCAGCCTAAGCTGACAAACCTAGTCATCCCAGCCTAGCTATTCCTCACTATTTCCTATTCCCTCACCTCTTCCCTCTGTCCTTGATCTTTCATATTGGACAGAGGGTGGGAGAATGGGAGGGTTATATCCCATATACTTTATTCTACTCTTGTTATCAGTAAGTATATATAGCCGTATGGCTACCCTTCTTTCATCCTCTCAGTCTAATCCTCAGCTAAATTTCTTGTGCCTCAGTCCTCTCTATATTTTCTTTTCCCTGGACCCTGACCACTCAGACCCTCAGTCTCAAAGCCAGGCATCTGTCAGAGAAGAAGAAACAGACAGGTGTTGGAGCCATCTCCTCCCCGTGCAATAATCCACCAGTCAGAAGCATAGCTGAGACTTTTCTCCACCTGGGAGTTGGGGAGGGAAGTGGTATATCTGTCTCCATGATAATTGTCACTTGACCTAGGGCCAAAGTGACAGCTTCCTTGTGGAATGTGGTTTGGAGTTGGCTCCCCACAGCATTTGTTTTGTATTCAGTGAGTCCAAGTAAACAATCTTTAGTCCTATGTCTAATTGAAAGACCTTCAAAGGTATGGTACTTACCTGGCCTCTTGGCCTCAATTTCTTCATCCTTAAAATTAAAGAGTTAAACCGGATCATTTCTAAACAACCTTCCAATTCTCACATTGTGTATCTAAATTTCGGAGGGTCCAAGCATTAACTCAGAACTTTGCAGTGGGATTATAAAATGGAATTGCCAGACTTTATTACTTGTCAAAGACTGGATTCCTTATGGGAAAAACAAAGTGAGATTTTTTTTAATTGCAAAAACCCAATTTAAAGATTATTTTAAGAACCTCCTGTTATCAACCCAAGACAGCTCACATTTCTATAGGCCTGTAAGGTGTACATAGCACTTTCTTCACAACAACACTTCGAAAATGCTATTTCAATCACCCCTAAAATCTACAGGCTTTTTAAAAGCCTCTCTGACAAATGGCTTTGTCCAAAATCTATCTGAAATCCTTCAAAGCACAATGGTAACCCCAGGGAGTACAAGAAAATCCACAAGATGAATCAGAGCAAGTGAAAACATGCAATTAACAGCTTACAAAGAATTCATTCATTCAACAAATATTCACCAGTTACTTACTGTGCAGAGGACTATGCTGGTGCTAGAGGAAACACAAATATGATAAGTTATGTGAGTGGTGGGTACTAGTTACTCTAGTACTACTTAACAGAGCCACATCCTCCCATACCATATACCATGCCTGGCTCCTTCCAAAGCTTTCTGCTGTTTTACAATTTGATTCTTCCATGATTGATTAACTAGCTGAGAGTGTAATATACAATTTGACCACCAGATGATGCACTAACTACAGGAAAGTAATCAGCTCTCCCACACTTCATTCTTCAGATCTTGCCCAGTGTGACTGCAATCTAGATCCCAGGTTCATGCCAGGTTCAATAAATGCCTAGAGATGGTTAAAACTGAAGCTATAGTTATAGTCTGAAGCTTGATTTTGAAGACTTCAATAGAGTATATGACATATTTAGAGGAAAGGGGGAAGGAATTTCAGGAGAGAGGCTCTCAGAATTTTTTTTCTTGACTCAATAGCAGCAGGAAGGATGAGCTAGAATTTTTTCTACTACAATACAAAGAAAGATGAGAAGATGGGGGGAGAGCAGCTGACACTTGAACCTCACTCTCACCTGAACTGGTCAAAGGAAAAAAGAAGGGGGGGCCGCTGGGTACAAAATTACATTTCATTCAATAAGGAAATAAAAGAAGGGAGAAGGTGACATTAGAGGAAGAACAGTTTAAAGGAGACATTGATTAGTCTTGAGCAAAATAAATTCTATGAGTCCATAAAATATTTATTGCTCTTTTTGAAGGGGCAAAGAATGAGAATCTGAGGTGGAGTTCATAAATTGAGAAATAATTGAACAGGTTAAGGTATATAAATTCAAGCTATATAAGGTATATAAATTATTGTGTTATAAAAAAATGATGAAAGAGATGCTTACAGAGAAACCTGAGAAGACTTTTATGAACTGATGCAGAGTGAATTAACAAGGGAAAAAATATGCAGTGATCACAATTTAAAAGACAAACAAGAAAAGTCATATTTTTTGCTGATTTTTTAAAAAATAAAATATAATTTTTATTATACCTAATTTATAATTTGGGTTGATTCAATTGAAGTGTCTGGGGTTTGGGGGATTTATTTGAAACAAAGGTAGAGTGACCTTTAAAATCGGTGAAAGGAATATCTTATTTATTGTTGGCCAAATAAAAATAAGAAATGCTTTTAGTTTGCCAGGAAGACATAAATTCTCAGAAAGTATACACATTGTTATCCTCTTTGATAAATAGTTAAAAGCCTATTGCTGACATTGAAGTATAGAGCTCAATAAACCTAAGGACACAACTCCTGTGGTAAGTACTCTCTATTCAACAAAAACTATTGGGAAAAATGGAAAGCAGTCTGCTAGAAGTGAGATGTAGATATATTTTATACCATATATCACTATAAGCTCCAAATAGAACATTACCTAAATGTAAAAAATCACATTTATTATTTTTTTTAAATAGTAGAATAGTGAAGGAAATATTTTCCCCCATTTTTCAAGGGGAAGAATTCTTAGGCAAACAAGAGAAGTGATCATAAAAGATAAAATGGACAATTTTAACTTCATAAAATTTAAAAACTTTTGCATAAGTCAAATCAATGTAACCAGAATTAACTGGGGAAAAATTCTGTAGCATATTTCTCTGATAAAGGCCTACTTTCTAATATATATAAGGAATTGGTTCAAATGTTTTAATATAATAAGAATCATACCCAATATGTAAGTGATCAAGTGACATGAACAGTTTTCAAATGAAGAAATTCAAGTTATGATTAATCACATGAAAAATGTTCTAAATCATCAATAATAAAGAGAAATGTGAATGAGGCAAAGCATCAAAACAACTCTGTTGCTCTTCACTTAGGTCAGATTAGCAGAACTGATAAAAGACTAAAATGGCCATTGGAGAGCTTTGGGAAGGCAGGTACACTGTTGAAGGAGTTATGAATTAATCTAATAATTCTGGAAAACAATTTGAAACTATGCTTTTAAAAAATCTCTTTGACTCAGTAATACCTCCATTAGGTATATCTCCTAAAAATATCAAAACTGAGGGAAAGGATCCCAACGTATAAAAATATTTATAGCAACACAAAAACAAAGTAGATCCCCATCAGTTGGGGAGTAGCTGAACAAATTGTGGTACATGAATATAATGTAACATTATTGCACAATAAGAAATGATGGAAGAGGCTGATTTAGAAAAAACTTGGGGAGACATATTTTAACTGACACATTATAAAATTAGCACCACCAGGAGGAAAAAAAATGTATATGATGATCACAATAACATAAAGGAAAACAACTTTGAAAGACTTCAGGAATCTGATTAATTCAGTGAATAACATTAATTTTAAAAGCCTGATAATGAAGCATTCTGGCCTCTTGGAAGAAGGGTAGTGAACTAGAAGACATGGTCAATGAGTTTATTTATTTTGCTTAAAAGTACTTATCTGTCACAAGAAAAATGTGTTGAGGAGAATTTGAGTTAGTGGTATAATGAATGAAAATCCTGAGAGATAAGAGTTTCTGGGTAATTAATAATCAACTTATTAATTAAGCTAGCTAATAATAAATAAACTGATGATCATTGGTGTCTCTCGACAACCAAAGACAAAACCCATGGAGATCAAAAGAATCCATCTCTACCCAGGCTGCTTTGGTTGGTTGTCTCTTTCATAAGCTTGGTCACCCTAAGTTCTAATGGAAAGTACCAAGGACAGAGGCTTATCTGCTAAGAGCAAGAACTCACCTAGACTGGATTGTGTTTGTAAAGGTCTTCTAGTTGGGTGGGTTCCTGTCCAAGATCAAGAAGCACGTACCTAGGGGATTTGGGCGATCTCATCTATAAGCAATATCCTTCAGAGACTGGCTGAATGACCTACAGGGGCTGGTCCCTAAATAAGGAAATAGGTAGGGAAAACATTAATCCTAATAACTGGTTATTAATATAAGAGAAAATAATAATTTCTCTCAGTCAGCAATGACAGTTATACAAAGAAAAAAGAATGAATAGCATCAATAAAACATTAAAAATACATGGAAGAAAACAAAAATTTCAGAAGGGAAAACAAACCAAAGCCAATTTTGTTACTATGTTTGCATTGGAATGTTCTCCCTCCTAACTTCTGACTCAGATTCACCTACTTCCTTTCAAGGATCTGCTCAAGCTTCACCTCCTGGAGGACTTTCCTGGTCTTTCTCTCCTTTCCTCACCACCAACAGCTAGTGCCTTTTCTTCTAAGGCTGCCTCTGTATGTATATAAGTCTGTGTGTGTGTGTGTGTGTGTGCATATGTTATTTCCCTGTTAAAATGTATTATTGATCATCAAAAGTAATTATCAAAACTATCTGGTACTAAGAAATAGATCAATGGAACGGAGTAGATATACAATTTACAGCAGCAAATAAATATAATAACCTTGTATTTGACATGTGTAAAGACTTAAGATTTGAGGGTAAGAATTCATTATTTGGTAAAAAAAAAAAGTGTTGGGACAACTAGAAAACTGAATGCAGTATAGCAAAAACTTGGCATATACCAATATTAAGGTCAAAATGGATACATGACCTAGATGTAAAGAGAGATTACAAGAAAATTAGAAGAACATAGAACATATTGCTTATCAGACTTACGGATAGGTGAACAATTTATGAATAAACAAGAGAGAGCAAATCAGGTATAAAATGAATAATTTTGATTACATTAAATTAAAAAATGTTTTTCTACAAATAAAACAAATGTAGCCAAGATCAGAAGGAAAGCAGAAAATTGAGGGGAGGTAGAATTTGTAGAGAATTTCTCAGATTAAGATCTCATATCTAAAATATATAAAGAACTTTGTCAAATCCATAAGAATATAAGTCATTCCCCAATCAATAAATGGTCAAAGGATATGAACAGGCAGTTTCTGATGAAGAAATCAAAACAATTTATAGTCATATGAAAAAAAACGCTCTAAATCATTATTGATTAGAGAAATGCAAATTAAGACAACCTTGAGATAAGATTTTACACCTACCAGATTGGCTTATATAATTGAAGGGGAAAATGACAAATGTTGGAGAGGATGTGGAAAAATTGGGACACTAATTCATGGTTAGTAGAACTGTGAACTAATCCAATCATTTTGGAGAACAATCTGTAATTACACCAAAAGAGTTATTAAAATACCTCTACCCTTTGACCCAGCAATACCACTATTAGGTCTATTTCCAAAGATGATTAGGGAAAAAGAAAAAGAACCTATATGATTTAAAGTGTTTATAGCAGTTCTTTGTGGTGACAAAGAACAGGAGACTGCAGAGTTGCCCAACAATTGGGGAATGACTAAATAAGTCATGGTATATGATTGTGATAGAATAGCACTGTTCTATAAAGAAATGATGAGTTCAATTATTTTAGAAAAACATGGAGAGCCTTACACAAAATAATGAAGAATAAAATAAGCAGAACCAAGAGAATATTGTCTACAGTAACAGCAATATTGTTTTAAGAACTATTTTGAGCAAATAAGTTATTTTGACTTATAAATACCCAGATTAATTATAAAGGACTATGAAGACACTATCTGCATCCAGAGAAAGTACTGATAAATAGATGCTTAGAATAATTATATACATACTTACATATGTGTGTATGTTTGTGTGCATATGTGTGTATTTGTGTCTAATGGTGGCCATCTTGGGGTGAGGGGAGAAAAAAAGGAAAACATTTCCATAATTTTGTTGTATACTTGAAAGGAATAACAAGTTGTACATAATGGATTTGCAGTTTCATGTGCAATAGTCTTTTTTATTTTACTATGTTATGTAAATGCTTGTTTTATTCCGTAAATTAAAAATAAATAAAATGTATCGGTGAGAATGTAATAGGTGTATAGCCCTACAGAGGGAAGGGCTGCATGAGATATGTTGTCTACAGGAAAGGGATAGGTGTATGTTAAAGCATCAAGGTAGAAGGAAAGTTTGAAATGATCAAGGTTATAAAGAAATTTCTTAAAGACTAGGGATTCAACGGGACATAGCTGACTGAATGGAATAGAACACAGACCATGAATGGGTTCTATAGTAACGGCTATGTGACTTCAAGTAATCCACTGATCAAAGATAGGAAGATGGATTGCTCCTCACCCATGCCACAAAAGCCAATCATAGTACTTATCTAGAAACCAACTATGCCCACTCCTCACCCATTAGAACCCAACATTCCTCCCTCCAGGCCCTTGTGCTACTGTGCAAATTCTCAAACTTCCCCCTTCTGCATTGGGTAGTAACCCCTTAGTGAAGATATTATCTCAACCTGGAAACTCAGAGCAACAGATCTGCAAATGCTATTGGGAAAAATCCTTCCCTACCCACACTTGTATACTCATCCCTTGCCCCCAAGATCACCTTATAGCTTCCATTGGATTGTAAGTTCCTTAAGGGCAGGGAATGTCTTTTGCCTCTTTTTACATCTCCTGCACTTAGCACAGTGTTTGGCACATTTTTGTTGTTGTTGTTGAGTAGTGTCCAACTCTTTGTGACTCCATTTGGGGTTTTCTTGGCAAAGATACTGGAGGGGTTTGCCATTTCCTTCTCTAGCATCCACACTCTTGGGGAAGCTCCCTTAAGGGAACAATGGGATCTGGTAGTAGCATTCCAAAGGAACCCCCTGGAAAAAAAAGTATATCCTGGGTCCAGGGAAAGCTCCAGTTCAACCAGGAATGAACAAAAATGCACTAATGGACTATGTGAAATTTGGTCTAAAACTGCAAAAGATTCAGCTAATGATCTGTTTCAGACCCAATATGGCACTTTTCATTATTACAAATTGAAGAAATTAAGGCTAGCCATTGAAAGTCCTCATTCATGTCAGATGTAATATTGGTTTTTCTGGGCCACATTATCTGATAGACTGTGCCCAAAACCCCATAAAAGGATTTCTTCTTTATATCTTGTCCTGCCTGTTCCTCTCCAGTCTTTTTCAACTAGCATCACTATCACTGCCACTTCGTGTTGCTAGGCCTGCTGCTACACTGGCTTCTTTCCTCCTTCTACTCTTCGGTCTTACTCCCCTCCTGTTGTAACAGGAGATTAGATCTCCTTTGAACATGTGGGACCTGCTACAAGTGTCTTTCCCTTCCAAGAAAGGCAACCTGATGCAACTATCAACCAGACAAGAACCAGCCTCTAACCTGTGGGTGGCAGGAGCTGAACAGAACAGGCTGGAGACAGGAGAGTCCGGAATCAAACAGAAGTTTAATTTCAAAGTGAGGGAAATGGCTTGCAAGGAAGGACATTTGCTGAAGTCCTGCCCCTAGCAGGGGTGGGAGGAGAGGACCCAAGGCAGTATGAAAGATCTCAGTATGTATACTGAGGGGTAACAGCAACAATGTGACAAGTTTGATTCGTAGCAGGCTTCATGACCAAATCATGGATACAACAGGTGCTTGTCTGAGCTCAGAGAACACCTGGTACCAGTCAAAGCAATACAATAATTATATGAAACAATTCTGTGATTTTGCTGTGGCTGAGATCATCCAGAGGGGGAGCACAAAGGATGGCCATGACACCAAACACAGGGCATAGCCTGTGCTGGGCCTTAGCCCTGGAAAACAGGGTGTCTCCTAACATCTTGATATTTTCCTCCTTTTGGCCAAAGGGAGGGGGGTCTGAAAGAACCCCTACCCTTCTGGCCAGTGAAGGAGAAGTAGGTATAAGCCAAGCTGGCCAGTTGGACCAGAACATGCATTTTTATCCCAGGAGGTCAATTCTGTGAGGGGTCCAATTGAAGAAGTGTTTCCCAGGTATTACTCCTAGCCACTGTTTGCTCCAAACAGAAAAGAGAGGGTACACAAGGATGTAGAGGGAGAAAATGACAAAACAGGGCCCTGGTGGTTGGGCACAAAACAGAAGGGGAAGGTATACTCAGCCCTCATCCAGGATCTTGGGAAGACATATGGGTTGATAGATGTGAGAAAACGTCTTGTATCAATCTTTGGATCTGAGTTTCTGGTCAGCATAGCATAGGTCCTTGGTTAAAGGTCTCTAAACAGCACATAGAAGATGGTCTAGTTTCCCAACCATGCAGTACTACGGTAGGTTCAAACAACGCAATAAACTTTTTCTCACAGTTCCCATAACTGTAAAACATATACAACAACATCCAGATTAAAAAGGTTTCCTTCTAACAACATTTCTGTTTTGATGGTCTCTCAAATTTCACAATGTAAGGGAATTTAGAAATATAATAACACAAACAATAAATTTCAGCTGATATCAATTGCATTCCCCAATTGTCAACTTATAAAAATCATTGATCTTATTACCTCTTTAGAGTTATCAAGCATGGAACAATTGTGTTCAATTAAAGAAAAAATAATGATGTAGCACTTAGCATATGCCAGTCACTGTGTTAAGCACTTTACAGGCATTATATTATTTTGATATTGTAACAGCCTTAAGAGGTGGATACCATTATTATTTTTCTCTTTACAATTCAGAAAACTGGGGCAAACAGAGATAACTTACTGTAGCGGCAAGCACCCCAAGCGTCCTCAGGGTTTGCAGCTACCACAGGTTCTTGGATCTGCTTTGTTAAAGGAAAGCAACTCAAAATGGGTTAACAAGCTTACTTTAATCAGTCAGACATATATCGTTTACCTTGTTCAGGGGAAAAAGGTCAGCACCCCGAACTTAAAAGCATACAGGCAGAATTATCAAGACAGAAACAGATCAAGTAGACAGATTTCCAAACTGTCCAACCATTACATCCATACCCAGTCAACATCTGGGTTTTTCAAAGCCGGGGGACTCTCAACAACGGCTTCCCAGATTTCAGATCAAATCACAGAACACTTCTCAAAGTGAGTCCCCAAAACAAAGCTACACATCAGGGCTTATATAGCCTTCTCCTGGCTCAGAGAATGTAACAACCTTATTGACCCATGGCCAATCAAGAAGTATCTACTGAAAAACAAGCCTCCCTCCCCAGGCTTCTGGTGCACTTTAGCCTAGGGGCAGGGAAGATCTTCCAAATTTGCATTCCCATTACACTTACCTAAGATTACAGAGCTAATACATTTCTGCTACTGGAATAGAGAAGGATGGGCTCACCAAGGGCAGAGGCTGTCTGGCCTCCCCGACATAGTACGGCCATGCTAGGTGCTGCCAAGGGCACCAGGACCCTCCCAGGCAGCAGCTGAGTAGGATCTGCCAAGGGCTGGATCTACACTGGAGATATTGACTGTGCTTTGGAGGTTGCAACAGAGGGCATTGGCTGCAAAATCGGAATCCCAGGGACTGGGGTGGCTGGTGCCAGGACCTTCCCATTGGTTGTAGTTCCTTATGGCAGGGCAAAGGCCATGGGGGCCTCACCAACCCCTCTAACTGCCCCCAACAGCTGCATCTTTGGGGTCAGATGCTTCTGGGGCTGGGAGGGCAGGATGTACTTCACCTGGGTGATGGCCCTAGTCTTGCCTAGAGAGACAAGCTGCAGAATGTCCAGAGCACAGGCGGCCTCAGACACTTAACACTTACTAGCCATGTGACCTTGGGCAAGTCACTTAACCTCAATTGCCCTGCCCTCCCCCCTCCAAAAAAAGAATGGAGAGCTTGACCAAGGGAGGAGTTCAGAGATTGGAGCAGGAACAAGATCTTGCAGGAGACTCATTAGACCAGGGAAAAGGGGAGGGGGGGGGGCGGTGTCAGACTCCAAAGAAATAAATCTCTTGTGGTGCCTAGTCCATTCCCACTAGTACTGAAGAGTCCAATGACTAGGTTTCATGGCCAATTCCATTTCTGATAAAACTAACCCGGATATTCTATTAAACATATTTAATCACCAATCTTTCAGTCCCTTTGACTTCTCCTCATGGAGGGGAGCCACTGCTAAATTTTATGAGGATCCCAGGGCTGTTACAACCCAATTTCATGCCATATTTTTGAGACTATAACATTATGTGGGGAGATGTTACTGATTTAATGGAGATCTGGTTCCCCTGTTGGGAAAAAATCTGTCATTATTAGGCTGCAAATAGACAAGCCCCAACAGCAGGAGTATCTGCTGGTCTTAAGGGTATTCTTAATTGGCTGCTACAAGACCCTCATTGGAACCCTAAAATTCCAGGCAACTACACCAGGCTACAGCATACTAGGGAATCTTTGATTAGGCTCATGGAAGCTTCTGCTGTCTGCCCCCAAAATTAGAATAAGTTCCAAGAAACTGTCCAGGAAGAAAATGAAACGTCTAACTTCTTTTATGATGAGCTGTGTAAGTTTGCAAAGTGGTATGCAGGTTTAGATTCATTCCATCCAAGAGATGAGAGAATTATTAATTAGGTCTTTGTTATTCAAGTGATACCAGAGATATGAAAATATTTTCTTAAGAGTTGCCCTGGTTGGCAGGAAAAGGGCATTGGTGAGCTTAAAGCATTGCTCAATAGGCTTATGAAAGGAGAGATAAAAAGGAGAAACCTAAGTCAAAACCTCAAACAATCTTGGCCCCTGCCCAAGCAGCTCTAGCTGCCATTCATGCTGTATCAGGGCATTAGTGGCTGCACAAGTGCTTTTGTTGAGCAGAGAATAAGAGCGAGGCTGAGACCTGGGTTCAAGGTAAATTTGGGTGTGAATTTATTGATCAAGCATGCAACTGCCTGGAGCATACACTCAAATCAGGCAGCCCCGAATTGGGGTACAGACAATACTTATAAAGGAAAAAAAAAAACACAAAAACCACAATTAGGGAGGGGAGCTAGCATAAGCAATGATGTACAGAAGCCAAGAACAGCCATTGGTTGGGTCTATAGTTCAGAGCTAATTTGGGAAACATGCTGCAAGGGTACAAGGGCGCTGCCTTCCTTGTGACAGGGGTCCCTCCTAGAACAGGGTGGAGGGTACAGGGTGAAGGGCAAAGGGGGAATGGAATTCCCCAGAACAGGCTGGGGTCATAGAACAGGCCAGGGTCATGTTCTGGGTGAAGGGTGTGGGGGACTCTGCTTGGTCAGTGTTCTGGGTGGGGACCTTGCTTGGTCAGCATCCTAGAACAGGGTGGTCTCTTACATGAGATAGACTTGTGCCCCATGATCTCTGTACAGATATGCACCATGACCCTTGTACAAAATGCTACTTCAAGGCTTACTGATTTAGGGAAGTCCTAATTTTAGGGAAAGAAAAGGGAGCAGGGGACTATGCCTTGGGTGATTCGCTTTTACCCAGAACTATGCCTTTAAAGCTGTTACAAGTAGTTACAGGGTTTAGGATAGAGACAAAGACAAATATAAAGGGACTTAATGGTGGGCTCCAAATCAGGTGGCATGTGACTTGGGTTTGGGTACAACACTTTTATTGTTGCATAAAGAGCCATCTTGCTGGAAGATGTAGAAGGAAGAAGTATATAGAAAAAGAGGGGGCCCTGGAAGACCCCAATCTTCAGCATGAACATGGTATCCTCAAATTGGCTAACCACCATTTCCTGCCACCACAGTGGATCTCTGTCTTTGCAACTTCCTGAGGACTCCTCTTTGCTCCCTGTATTGGTTATGATTGCCTAAGAGACTCCTGACAACAGCCCAGGGATTCTGTCTACATCCCAGACTTTCTGTGGGTGAATTCATCGTCAGATGTAGGATTGTTAAAATCCACTGTCCCTGTCACCATCAAGTCTAAGGGAGGTAGAGAGAGAACTAGCCCTGGAGTCAGGAGGACCTGAGTTCAAATATGGCCTCAGACACTTACTATGTGACCCTGGGCAAGTCACTTAGCTCTAATTGCTTATAAAATTTAAAAAAAAAAAGACTAAGGAGGTTCCCCACCACCCATTCCTCAATATACTTTGTCCACAAAGGCCATTGAAGGTATCATAACCATTAATGACTCTGAGAATAAAGGTATTATTGTTCCATGTAAATCCCCTTTTAACACTCCTATTCTCCCTGTCAAGAAATCTGTGCCAGGCCCTGATGGTAAACCTATTTACCACTTAACTTACAAGATATTCATGCTTATGTTATACCAAGTAGTATATACCAATAGTGCCCAATCCTGCTACCATCATTTTCTCAATCCCTTATGAGGCTACCTGTTTTACTTCGATAGAGCTTTGCTCAGCTTTTTTTTTTCTTTTTAGCATCTCCATTTACCCAGACAGTCAGTACCCGTTCGCCTTCACCCAGGAGAATACACAGGAGAAGTGGACTCATTTGTCTCAAGGATATGTAGAAAGTCCTACTGTGTTCTCTCACATCTTGCAACAGGACTTGACTTCCAACACTTTCACGGACACCTCTCTGGTTCAGCATATTGATGATCTCCTACTAGTGGCACCCAGTGTCAAGATCTCTCAGAGCAAGCCACTGTTATAGGAATGTAAATTTTTAAGATCTGGGGCGGCCAGGTAGTGCAGCGAGTAAAAGCACAGGCTCCAGAGACGGGATGACCTGGGGATGGAATCCGGGCTCAGACACTTAGCACCCACCCAGAAACACCTGGCCTTGTAACCTTGAGCAAGTTACTTAACCCCGATTGCTTCAAAAAAAATTTTTTTTTTAAGATCTTCCTGCCCCTAGGTTAAATGCACCTGGAGCCTGTGGTGGAAGGCTTGTTTTCCAGGAACACCCACAACTTGGTGCTTTGTGATTGGGCAGTGAGTCAAGAGGGTTGTTACATTCTCTGAGCCAGGAGAAGGCTATATAATCCCTGATGTGAGGCTTTGTTTTGAGGTTCACTTTGAGAAGTGTTATATGATTTGACCACAAGACTCTGGGCAGTCAATGAGAGCACCCCAGCTTTGAAAAACCCAGATGTTGATGCTTCCCTCTCTGGTAACTGTGATTTGGTATGGATGTAATGGTTGGACAGTTTGGAAGCCTGTCTGCTTGAAATGTTTCTGTATGTATACTCTGAAGTTTGGGGTACTGACCTTTTTCCTCTGAACTAGGTTAATGATATGTTTGATTGATTAAAGCAAGATTGTTAACCCATTTTGAGTTGCTTTCCTTTAGAAACCTAAGAACCTGTGTGGGCAGCCACCCTACAAGATTCAGATGACTTCAGGGTTTCAAATCTGAGTTACTGGGAGGATAAATAGAGATGGACACTTGGAGGAGGAGCAGTTTTAGAGAGGAAGATTATGGAATTCAGTTTGGAAGGTACTTGGGACAAGTGTTATCTATCAGGCACTGGACATGCCAGGCAATTCACAGTAGAGGGTAGAGCTAGAGAGAAAGAGAGAACGCAGTTGGAGCAGATGGGATCACCAAGGTGGAGAAAGAAGGAGAAAGCATTGGAAACACTCGTGCTTAGTTTAGGGGCCTGAAGGACCAAGAAGGCGATTAAGGAGCCATAAATGTATAAACAGAAGAGCGCATCACAAAGGTCAAGAGGGTGAGAGAATCCAGGTAGAGGGCGTGGTCAACAGTATTGAACCAAGCATGCCTCGAGATCCGGGACTAGGAGGAGTTGGGGGCTAAACTGAGAGAGCTTTGTCAGTCCATCTAACTGAACAAGTAAGAGGCCCTGGTGATCTTGGAGTGAGCAGTTTCAATGAAATGCTGAGGTCAGAAGTCAGATGGCGAAAGTTTGGCAAAGGAACGAGGGTAAACGGGGCGGGCAACGAACGAACACAACTCTTTCTAAAGGAAGGAGAAGGGACAGGATGGAGCCAAGGGCATGAGTACGTGGAGTCAGCTAGCGGCCAGAAAGCAGTCTTCATCCGCGACGCCCAAAACAAAGGGGGGAGTCCATCCGAGGATTATCGGCGCCCACTTATTCCTTGACTAGCGGGACACGTGACATACGAGGAGCCACAGAACTACACTCCCCAGAATCCTTAGCATCGCGACCCATTTCTTTCTCGGGATTCCATCTCCCAAGCCCTGTACTTAAGCGGTGCGGCGGGTACCCGCGGCTCTTGGATCCCGCAGCATCACTGCGGAACGTGGCAGAGCCGACCACCCCCCCGCAGGCCCGCGTGGGAGTGGGCTCTCTTCGGCCCTTTGTTCTAGCTCCCGACGCTACCACCAGCCAGGAGGATGGGTGAGCGAGCGAGCGAACCACCGGTCTCTGCCGGGCTGGAGGGCGGCGGCCCGAGGAGACCGGGGAGGGAAGGGGCCCGGCGAGTGTGAGAGCGTGCCCGTGCCCCGCAGGGCCTGGGAAAGAGCGCTTGTGTGTGTCACCCCAGCGGGCCCTGCGGGGAGAGTGGCTGTGTCAGTGCACAGACGTGCCCTGCAGGGCCTGTGGGAGAAGTAAAGGGTGTGTAAGGGCGTGTGCCCTCGCGTGTGAGCTGCGTGCCCTGCGGGAGAGTGTTTAATACCTACGTGCGTTGTGGGCGTAGGGAGAGTGTGTGTATGTGTATGCATGTGTGCCTGAGCGTGCCCCAACGGGCCTATGTCAAGTGTCTGAGCGGCGTGCCCTGCAGGGCCTGGGGAAGCGTGCTGCTGTGTAACTACAGCGTGCCCACAGGGGCGTGGGGGGGTGTGTCTGTGTGTCTTCGTGGTTCAGTGTCCGACCATCTCTGTCCTTGTATGAGCATGATGAGCATGCCCTGCAGAGCCCAGGGGAAAGGGAAAAGGCGAGGATGGGGGGAGGGGGGCATCAGTGTGTATTTGTGTCTCTGTCTGGGTCAGAGTGTGCCAGCAGGGTCTGGCAGAGGGGGGAAAGGACGAGGTGGGGGGCAGGGTGGGGCCTTGAGCCTTTCCAGTTTAGAGATCCTGAGACCGAGTATGTTTGTGCTTAAGGGTAGCCTCCCCTGCAGGGCTTGTGAGAGGCTGCGGGTGGGGGGGAGTCCATCCACAGATGGAAGGGACTTCAGAGGCCCCCAAGCTACCGTGTTTCCCCGATAATAAGACCTATCCCGAAAATAAGCCTTCCCCTTACTGTGTAAGATTCCTCGAAAATAAGCCCTCCCCCGAAAATAAGCCCTATTGAGATTGCTACTGTAGTGAAGGTGATCCCCATGCTACATTACGGTACCCTCTGTATGCACCGTCCCTCCCCCCCCAAAGGCAGGCTGAGCTCCGAGCTGCATCCAATCAGAGCTGCAGCAGTGAGCGAGTCATCCTGTTCTTTATTGAATTCATTATTGAATAAAGATACATTTTTTTGTTCACATTTACCTGTTTATTAAAATTGCTGTCAATGTTCATTAAAATAAGCCCTCCCCTGAAAATAAGCCCTCTGGTGTTTTTCTGTCCAAAAAACTTAATAAGACGGTGTCTTATTATCGGGGAAACACGGGGTAGGAAATTGAGACTCATAGAGGTCAAGCAACTTGCCCAAGGTCACCTGGGAGATTGAGAGTTGAGAATTGAGATTGGGAAGTGAGATTTGAGACCAGGTCTTCCTGACTCCGAGGCATGTGGGTGACTGAGCCTTAACCCAGAGAGAAACCATATTTCTAAGTGGGGTGAAGACTTAGGCAATTGTTCTCAGATATAATTGGAGACACTTGTGTGTGCTACCCTGAGTTAAGAAAGAGTATTGACTTTGGAATTAGGAACAACTTGAGTACAAATACTGCTTCAGACACTAACTTAGCCTTGTACTCACCATCAAATCATGTAACCTCTTGTTTGCCTCAGTTCCTTATCTGTAAGATGGGGATAATAATAGCAACTCTCTCCCAGGGAGCTGTTTTAAGGATAAAATGAAATCATATTTGTAAAGCACTTTGCAAATCACGAAACACTATGTTATGTGTGTATATGAGTATGTATATAGTATATGTAAAAATAATAGCTGTTATTATGTCTATTGTTTTCCAACTGGACCACATTTCCTTTGAGGACCTTTATTTATTTATTTATTTATTTTTGGAGGGGGAAGGCAGGGCAATTGGGGTTAAGTGAATTTGCCTAAGGTCACAAGGCTAGTAAGAGTTAAGTGTCTGAGGTTGGATTTGAACTCAGGTCCTCCTGACTCCAGAGCCAGTGCTCTATTCACTGCACCACCTGGCCACCCTAAAGACCTTTATTTTTACCGTTTGTCTACAACATCATATAGGGTCATAGATTTAGCACTAGAAGGGACCTTAGAGGTCATCTCTTTATATGGATGAGGAAACTGATGCCCAGGGAAGTGAATGGACCTACTTACTGTGTGCCAGGAACAATGATAAAAATTAGAAAGCTCCTGCTCTCAAGGAGCTTACATTATGTTTGGAGAAAACAACATGTGCTTCTATGAGTGTATGCAGAATAAACAGAAGGTAGTTTAGAGAGGTAGGGCACTGGCAGTTCAAGGGGATTGGGAAAGAATTTATGAAGAAAGTGATGCATAATCTGAATTTGAAGAAAGAGTGTGAGATAGAGGCAAGGAGGGAGTAGTGCTTTATAGGCATGAGGGACATCTCAGAAGAGAGATGCTAGTGCTGGAGATGCATTTGAGGGTAGGTGGAGAGGTTGAGAAAGACTAGTTTTGCTAGATCATGGAGTATAGGAAAGGGAGCAATAAAGCTGGAGAGGTTGTTTAACACAAGGTTGTGAAGAGCTTTTAAAACCAAACAGTAGTTTATTTTTTGTTCCTGGAAAAGTAAGGACTCTATAATAAAATGGAGTTTATTAAATAGGGAAGTGACATGATTTGAATTGGGCAAAATCAAGCCAGAACCACTTTGGCATGTTGTATAGTTAGGGAGAGACATGAACCTGGGAGACCAGCTAGGAGCAAATTTCCATAGTTCAGATGAAAGGTGACGAAAATCTTCAACTCAGAGTGGTGACTGTGTGAGTCATGAGAAGGGGATGGATGTAAAAACAACAGTGTGGTAACTGATAGGATGTGAGCAGTCAAGGATGACGCCAAACTTGTGAACCCAGAAGACTGGAAAGATTGTGGTGCCTGTGATAGAAATAAGGACATTTAGAAGAGGTTTGGGAGGAAAGATAATGAATTCTGTTGGGGGCATGTTGATTGAGATGCAGAGTCTATGCCACATCACAGAAGGGGCAAGGCAATGAATTCAACCCATGTGTTCTGATTCCCAGGGCGAGCTGTGACCCCTGGAGCTTGTTGTGACTATAAAGTAAGGCTTCCATGTAAAGTCTGAGTTTCTTCTCTGATCCCAGAAGTGTCTGAGGCTGTTCCTGAGTTATCAACAACCTCTCATGTAAGGAGCTTGTGATATACCCACCTAACATGAAGGGATGTATAGCTTAGTTAATTTGGGTACTGAAAATCAAGAATATTTTCCCTCCTAACTACTTTCTTCTCTCCTAGCTATGCCTTCTCAAGGCTCTGTCCTTCTTCCAAGACAGAGCATGGTGGAAGAAGAGGAGGGAATGATCTCTGGGCTCCCAACAGCCAGGTCCCAGGTAAGTTGGGGATTTTTCCTCTCCTGAAATGTTATGTCAGTTCTTAGAGTATGGATGCTTTTCATTCTGCTCCCCCCAGTCGTTCCTGCCCATCCAAATTCTTTGCAGAGACCTGAACCCTAATTGCTCTCCCTAAGACGGTAGCATATTCTGGCAAATGAAGTAGTTATTAGAGTATGAGAGTTGGAAGGAACATAAAGAGATTATCTCGTACAACCCTCGTATTTGGACCCTTGATAGGAAGTGATGGCCTCAGGATTTGGAATCGGCTTCTCAGTCTCTTGTTCTGTACTCTTCCCACTAAACTATGGATCTCTGTAGAAAATCGCCATCATCTCATTTAGTGTCCTTCCTCAGTAGCCCCCTCCTCTATACATAACGGTTGGTTATTCTTTAAATCATTGTAGTAGAGCAGAAAGAGGGCTGAATTTAGAGTGAGCAAAGACCTAGCCTTAACACAGGCTTCATTTAACATTTTTTATTATGTTTTCCCATTTGTAAAATGGGGATTATACTATCTTTAGTGCTTATAGTACTTGGCTCACCCCATTAGTTCAAATAATAAAAACCCCTGAAGTGGTCACATCATTCAGATTCACATTGCATATTTCCATTGTGCTGGAACCAATTACCATATCTTACATAATTATAACTTTGAATAGTACAGATCTGTATACATGGGACAGCTTTGGGGTATTCGTCATTTACACTAATAGGGCCTAGCTGTTTATCAAAAAGCTGTAATTTTATCTATATGGGTACTTTCTGATACAAAACAAGTACTTAATAAATGTTTGTTTCCTTTCTTCCTTGAAAAACTGATCCTCTTTATAACTTAGTAGGTGGTCTTTGAGAGTTGCCAAGCCCTTATATCTCCTCACCTTCTGACCTACTTGGTGATCAAATGAGTTAATATATAATATTTTGTAAAATTTAAAGTACTAACTAAATGTCAGATCGTACTATCATCTTTTAGCCATACCTACCATTTGCTTATTTTGAGCTAAATGTTTTCAGGAAAATAAACCTAAGAATTCTAAGAACCCATTCTTTGCCTTCAAAGAGTCATATTGGTGAGAGAAGACATACACACACAAAAAAATTATCATTGAACAAAGCTAACTTATACTGATTTTATTTCCATAAAATTTTTTGTATCCTCACCTTGTCTCTACTCAATGGTGCTACTATCCTGTTTTCTTAACTCTGGCCCTCATCACCTATTTCTGTAGTCTCCTAACTAGTCTTTCTACTGTTAAATTGAAGTTTAAAAAAGGTGATCAAGCTCTCTTGTTCACACTCATCTTTGGCAGGAAATACTTTCAAAATGAGTGACTTTTGTGGTAAGTTAGTGACCACACAAGAAAAATGAAAGTCAGGGGGCACAGTGTATAGAATCCTAGACCTGGAGTCAGGAAGACCTGATTTCCAGAAAAGTCTTAAATACTTAAAAGCTGTGTGACCCTAGGCAAGTCACCTCACTTCTGTCTGCCTTGGGTTCCTGAACTGTAAAATGAGGATAATTGGGGTTGGTGTGAGCATCAAACAAAATGGTATTTCTAAAGCAGTTAGCACAGTACCTGGATCAGGGTAGGCACTTACTAAATGCTCATTCTCCCTCATTGCCAGATTTATTTGATTGATATTTAAAGATAAAACTGGGCAGGTACTTACTCTCAAATGGATGAGAACGTGGTAGTGTAGGACTTGGGTAGTTCTAATAAGGGGGTGTGCTCCTCCAGGCCTGCAAGGATCTCTGGCTTTGGGCACACTACAGAGTCTAGTGGTATAAGCACCAGCAACTGGGAAGTAGGTCCATAAAGAAAGCAAAGGTCTGGGCCTTGGGGCTTTTACTTATGTGAAGAAAGGGGTCTCTCTTCCTCACACGGGTTATGTTGTGCTTAATAGATTAATATGGAGCTCAGGAAGTTGGAGGCCAAAGTTAAATTTTAACTTTGCCAATTCCAGGTTTTTGTTTTCAAAGACTGGGCCTAAGTGTTTAGAGAGACATCAAGATCTGCCCTCTGGCTCAGGATATCTGGGAGGAATTTCTATATAGTACTCCCTGTCTTTGGCTCATAGCTTTTTTGGTGGCAAGTACCAAGGTTGGGATTCATTCAACCTTAGCAATGTAAAGTGAATGACAAGTGATCACTGAAGTATTTTAATATAACCAAGATTTTACAAAGGGTATATGTGTGTATTTATACAGGTGTGGATATGTATGTGTTTTCTTATTTTAAAACAAATTATTTCCTAATTAAAATCATTCAAATAGTAAAACATATAGACAAATGAAAAAAGCATAAAGAAATCTATTGGTACAATACTTATGTAATGTCTAGTTTGATGATTGGTAATAAAATATATTTCAAGTAAGAATCCTGCAGACCCACTTCTCTTCCACTTTGTGCTAATATTTTTTAATAGAAAAGCGAAGAAGAGATCTTACCAAAGGACAAAGCAGGCACAGGGATTCTTAAACATAACGTTCCTTCTGGAGTTGCTGTTATGGGGGACGGTTCTACCTAGAGTAGAATGATTTTCCTTCCATTGTCCAACCAGAGTGGGAAAAGAAAAAATCACTCCTAGCCAAAGACAGACCACTGCTGACTTACTTATGGCCTTACTAGTGATTTATTTAATATTCTGCTAATTCAGGTATATATTTATTCTTGCTAGCAAGTATCTCTGTTTCTTACTGAGGGGGAATAACCTTTGGACTTTCAAGTCATTTAGCAGTTCTTTAGCTATGTGGAGAGAGCCCATGAATAGCCTCTCCTTCAAGTGATTATCTTTAAAGGGAGGGGAAAATAACAATTTATTGAGAAAAGGTTTGGAAATTCTTCATTTGCCCAACTGATTCAATAGTTGAGTTAATTGGAAGAAGCATTCTATAGGGATAATGTCAAGAATAATATACTTCTCATTGCTTCCTTTAAGGAAAAGAATATTTCTAATTAGTACAAAGGACTTTTCCTCTATAGTTATCTGTAAAGCCTCTATCAGTAGCTCTACATCCTAGCCAAACTGCATCACAAGCTGTTCACTGTAGCCAGATGCAGGCTGAAGAAGGAGACAGTTAGGAAAGATGCTGGGTTAGTACAGTATTGATTGAATGTGTGGGGAATGGCTAGAGATTTGGAACCTTGGTGATTGGAATAGTACCTTTGACTGGAATAGGGATATTTGGATGAGGGTGGTTTAGGAGAAAAGATAATGAATTTTGTGCTTAGAACTATTCAGTTTGATGTATCAGTGTGACATCCAGCAGAGCCGTTCATTCGATTGATTACAAAAGACTGGAGTTTGAGAGATGTTTGGGGGCTTACTGTATAGATTTGAGAGAATAAAAATATAGATTCTATAAATGGTAAATGATTAAAATGAAGTTGATACCCAGGGTAAATAAGGAATAATGATAATAGAACACCTTGATGCCTTTGATTACTTCAAGTCACACCTAACTCAGATAAGCCATATGCTTGAATCCTAAAAGAATTGGCAGTTATGATTTCTGAGCCACTGTCAGTTATCACTGACATCACTGTATAATATGTGAAGAGGAGAAATGTGAAATATCTGGGATGGGTAACTTGGATTAATATTGTGAAGAGTGTTAAATGCCAAAACATTATAAACAGCTAGGTGCCAAAGTGGGTAAGAGTTTTGGACTTGAAGTTAAGAAGACCAAATCCAGCTTCATATATTTACTAGCTGTGTGACCCTGACCAAGTCACTTCATTTCGGTTTCCTCATCTGTAAAATGGGGATAATAGTAGTAGTAACTACCTCATGGGGTTGTTGTAAAGATCATATGTACAGACTTTAAAGCTCCCTCTAATGCTAGCTGTTATTATTATTTACCATTATTTTTATACTTGAAAAAAAATAATTCTTGAGTTCTTAAGTCAGACCTGAAACCATTGAAAAAATTTTCTCCCTTACACAATTGGGATAATATAATTTTTATATATTTTCATATATCTCTAAATAAAAAAGATTCTATAGAACCCTAAGAAGTTTAAAATTCAATTTTCACCGTATGTATAATATGTGTGAGTATATAGATAGAGATAGGTATCTATATCTATGTTTATCAACCTTCAAAATCACAAAGAAAAATTCCTTCAAGTTCATGACAAAGACTATCATGTGAAAAGTATGTCATATTCTATATAACGATGTCTCATCTCTGCCATACCAGTCAGGATTAAAGCAAAGATGATTTTTGCAAGAAAACTCAGCTTATTTTCTTTTGTAGAGAAAATAAAATACAAGTTGAATAGCTTTGCTTTCCATTGTCACTTGTCATATATCCCATCCATTCCAAGCAAAAGGTCCTATCCCTTCTTTGGCCCTCTCTTTTCTTAAAATAAAACTTTGTTGAATTTGCAAGCTCCACAACCAAAAAAATCTCCTTTTATCATTAGCTTTTCTTGCCAGCCTCAGCTCATTTTGAGTTATAACAAACATTTCTGCCACAGTTTTTATAGGACTACACTATTCTCCCACCCCATCTCAGTGCCTGGGTGGATCGGTCCAGCTCTATTCTATTCTCTGTATACTTCATTCTCTTACTCTTTTCTTATTACTGAAAACTCCTTGCTAAACACTGACCTTAGATTCCTTCCACCCCCTTTACTCCTGTTTTGTTCTATGGGACAGAGCTAGAGAAAATCACAAGACTGCTTGTTAGGTCCATTAGAAATTTTTGTTAGATGATCTCAACTGGCTCCTCCATTTAGCAAAGCAATCCTTTACACCTCTGTAATTCAACACAACAGCTATTTCAAACCTTTTTTGTCCCTCCATAATCCTCCTACAGTATCCCTTCTACCTAACCTCTCAGCTAAAGACTTTGCCTCATACTTCACCAAAAAAAAAAAATTAAGGCCGTTTTGCCAAGAGCTTCCTCTTCTTCCCCTAATATCTCCTCCTTCCTTCATGTCTCACCCAAAGAGATGGCCCTTCTGGTGATATCACTGGGTCAAAAAGAATGCGCAATTTAGTGACACTTCAGATTTAGTTCCAAAGAGCTTTTTAGAATAGTTGGGTCAATTCACTGTTTTCCCGATTGTGTATTATTGTTCCTAGTTTCCATAAAGCCTTCCAACATTTATTTTCCTTTCTGTCATCCTTGCCAATTTGATGCGGTTGAGGTACAACCTGAGATTTATTTTAGCTTGCATTTCTCTTACTATTATTATTGGATATATATGGTTGTTTGTAGCTTGTATTTCCTCCTGTGAGAAATGCCTGTTGTAGTTGCTTCAACTTGGCTGGCTTGTCTGCCTTGTGTGTGACAGTTGGTTGACAATTGGTGGGAAGGACTGAGCCCTTCACCACAAGAGATGGCTGGGCTGGATGTAAGGCCAGTGGTTTACAGGCTACTGCCTCTCCCAGGGCTCCTGTGCCCATCTATCTGTTGGTGGTAAGTTGTCAGTGGTTGTTGGTGGTGGTGGTGGTGATAAGGAAGGTGGGGGCCTCTCTCCGCAATGATTTCTCTCCTCATTAATGGCTGTAGGGGCTGAGCTGGAACCAGTTCTGGTGATTTGAGGGTCATTGTTGTTCCAAGGCTCTTAGGCCCAGAGTTCTGGGCCATCTTCATCAAGGGTCTGATGTTAGAGGTGGTTTGTGGTGCTTAACTTTTCTTACTCTCAGGTTGCCTTGTAAGAGATGGTTAATCAGATTGTTTCACTCAGATACTAATACGGTGACTGCCATAATGAAGCTAATTAGAAATTAATATTTGGAATGTGATTACTGGTGTTAAATTTTGGCATTTTAATATAATTTGTATTAATTTTGTATGGTTTATTTTAATTTGTATTAATTTGTATGGTTTGGAATTTTGTGAAAAGAGTTTTTACATGCCTGGGCTTCACTTGGGTAAACAATGTGTAAGGGTAAACTCTTCCACTCCTGACACAATATAAAGATAATAAGTCCTGGTTAAGTAGGAATGTGCTTGCTATTTCCAGGTATCAGTAACATTCAAGGATGTAGCTGTAGACTTCACTAAGGAAGAATGGCGAGAACTGGAACCTTCTCAGAAAGACCTGTACAGGGAAGTGATGTTGGAGAACTATAAGAACCTTGTTTCCCTGGGTAAGAATGGCTTTTCTCTGTAACTCAGAATATACCTTTCAGAGTGTCTTTTTGTTTTTGGTTGGTAAAGGTGTAAAAGTACCTAATGTGCTTAATTGGGTTTTGGTTTGCTAACAGGGATCAGAAATTTATAATCCCTTTATAGTTAATAAATAGAGTGTTTTCTACTTATTGTTCTTAATTCGTTACTTCAGTTGGAAATGGGCAGCTTCATTATAGTGTTCTTAGACTATACTTTTCTCATTCTCTAATGTCTTAGATCAGATATCCTCCCCAAAAGTTCCAGTCTAAATACCTGAAAATATGAAATGTTTCCATCCTTCTAAACTGGAGAATGTTAATGTACTCATTTTCTTTTTTATTCTGCATCTTTTCCACAGGTCATCTTAGCTTTTACCATGACCCTTCTGTAGCAGCAAGCACCCCGGCATCCCCAGGGTCGCTGCCACCACAGGTTCTTAGATCTGCTTTGTTAAAGGAAAGCAACTCAAAATGGGTTAACAAGCTTACTTTAATCAGTCAAACATATATCGTTTACCTAGTTCAGGGGAAAAAGGTCAGCACCCCGAACTTCAGAATACATAGACAGAATTATCAAGACAGAGAAACAGATCAAGTAGACAGTTTTCCAAACTGTCCAACCATTACATCCATACCAAATCAACATCTGGGTTTCCACATCTGGGTTTTTCAAAGCCGGGGGGCCCTGGACAACGGCTTCCCAGAATCCAGATGAAATCACAGAACACTTCTTAAAGTGAGCCCCAAAACAAAGCTACACATCAGGGCTTATATAGCCTTCTCCTGGCTCAGAGAATGTAACAACCTTATTGACCCACTGGCCAATCAAAAAGTATCTACTGAAAAACAAGCTTCCCACCCCAGGCTTCAGGTGCACTTTAGCCTAGGGGCAGGGAAGATCTTCCAAATTTACATTCCCATTACACCTTCCCATCCTCACTTTACTTCCCCATCCCCTGGAACACACACACATACGTGTGCATGTGTGCAGTTTCAGAATTGGAAGGTACAAGGGACAGCTAGGTGGCACAGTGAATAGAACACTGACCCCTGGAGTCAGGAGGACCTGAGTTCAAATGTGACCTCAGACACAACATTTACTAGCCATGTGACTGTGGGCAAGTCACTTAACCCCAATTGCCCTGCCCTTGCCCCTCCAAAAAGCAAAAAAAAAAAAAAGAATTGGAAGGTGCTTAAGACTGTTTCTGAATAGTAATATTCAGAATATCCATACCTGAATAGCAATCCCTTCTACAACATCCATCATAGGTGGTCATTCATCCTCCAGTTGAAAACTTCCAGTGAAGGAAAACCCACTTCCTTTTGAGACAGCCTATTTTACTTTTGGGTAAATTTAATTGTTAAAAAGTTTTTTTACTAGGGTTCTTCTTTCCTAGTTCTGTTCTTTGGGGCTAAGGCAAATATGTCTTAATTCATCTTTTACATGGCTGATAACCTCACTTGTCAACAAGCCTCATGGCATGCTCCCTAGTATCCACATTATACTTCTTGCCACTGTTTGAATGCATCCTATTTCATCTGTGCCCTCCCTAATATGGTTCCTGTAATTGAATGTCCATCCAGTGCACCATACAGCAGGATGTTAACCTCTCTTGTTCTGTAAATTGATCCTCAGTGCATCACCTTAAGTTTGAAACCTTGTACAACTCCTTAGGCATGTTTTTTTTTTTCCTGAAGAGGAAGGGTCTAGTATTCTGAGTTCTTTTCAGAAATTTCCTATTTTTTCTCCATATTTAAGGAGTTCCAATTTCCAAACCAGATGTTATCTACCAGTTGGAGCAAGGAGAAGCACCATGGATGTCAGAAAGAAAAGTCCCAAGGGGCTTCTCTCCTGGTGAGTAGAGTTAAACCAGGGAGATTTGCAAGCTGCTGTTTAGTTGGTCAGTCATGGGGGTAGAGCTTCAAAATATTGTTGACCAAGGAACTCCCCTCGAAGAAGCAAAGGCCCATGGGTTACCTTTTCACTAGCAATCACTCTTCTACCTCACCTCTCCTGACAATTCATTTATTGGCAAAATGTGAGCAACAATAAAACCCAAGGACAAGAGATTGACATAGAGGAGGATGTGTACATTTTTACTGGTTAACTGAGATGAAAGTGATGGACAGGGAGACCTGGAAGGGGTGGAGAGACTAAAGGTGATAGGGAGAACAAAGAAATATTTAGGAGGTGTGAGGCACAGTCAGAGAGGAAGAAGGAAAGGAGGTTATGATCAGAGAGGAATTTCCAAGTTTAAGATCATGGCAATAGTATAGTTGTAGTAATGGTAAATGGATGATGGTAAAATCTAAGATCTGACTTTGTCTATGGATTGCTGAGGTGGAATAGAGATGTAACTAGTGGAACTGGAAGAGGTGATGAATTTAGAAGGCAGAGTGTGGTAGTATATGGGGGAGGGGGGATCGGGCGGCACGCAGCAAGGTGCTAATAGAAGAAGAATCAAGTAAATCCACAAACTAAACTCCCTGTCAGTGAAGTGAGGGAGATGGGGACTGGTAGATTACTAGTAAGATCTGGACTAAATGACAGAGACAAAATAAATTCAAAGAAGTTACTGAGTGATAACGTTAATAAAAGGGTGCATGTGGCAATAAAGAGCAAGTAGAATGGCTCCCTCCTCCTGGCCCATAGTGTGCAGAGAAGTACAACTCAGTACTAGAGAAAGTGACTAGTTCTTGGAACTAGAAGATAGAAAAAATATGAAATGAAGGGATTTAGAGTGAAGAAGAGTTTGTTAACAGTGAAGCAGGGGTTCCAGAGGGACAGTGTAACAGGAAGAAAGTGGATATGCCTAAAGGCCCAAGTTGTTGCATACTAAATTTGATCAAGGCATTTCCGTGCTTTTTAAAGTGCCAGATTACCATGCCAGTAGTTAAGGCAATTACCTTTCGCTTATTTATAAAAATCTGTCAAAAACTGGCATGCATAACATTTATTAACGAGAAATACAGAATTATTAATCAGCTTCTAAAAACAAGATTTAAGTTTTTTACTTTGGTGAGCATAGAAACATTAAGTATGTTTCTAAAAATAAAAGTAAAATGGCCAAGACTTTATAAAATGATACTATTTAAACTGAGACATTTCTTTCCATTTATCGAAATATAAATTCAGCTTCATCTTTGTTGCAAATTAAGTTTAGCAGGAAGAATATGTACTCTAAGGGAACATGAAAAAAATTAACATCTGATATCATGACTGCCTGTGCACATTATAGCAATTATAAACTCTGAATATTACACGGCATGCCACAATAACAATTTGGAATTTGACTTTTTTTGCTTTTTAAGAACATAATATTGCTTAATATCTTTTCATCTTTAATATCTGCTCATTCTCCTATGCAATATCATGGGCTTTAAAAAAAATCATTGTGGGGTGGTTAGGTGGTACAGTGAATAGAGCACCAGCCCTAGAGTCAGGAGGACCTGAGTTCAAATCCAGCCTCAGATACTTAACACTTACTGGCTGTGTGACCTTGGGCAAGTCACTTAACCCCAGCTGCCCTGCTGCCAAAAAAAAAAACAGTCATTGGAGACAAAGTCTTGTCATGTTATTTGGCTTTGGCCTTGGCAAATATATCTTTTATATTTTAAATTATCCACATGAATAGATAAAATATTGTCTTGTTGGTTGTTTTTCAGTCATGTCTGACTCTTTGTGATCCAGTTTGGGGTTTTCTTGGCAAAGATACTGGAGTGGTTTGCCATTTCCTTCTCCAGTTCATTTTACAGATGAGGAAACTGAGGCAAACAGGGTTAAGTGACTTGCCCAGGGTCACACAACTAGTAAAAGTCTGAGGTCAAATTTGAACTCAGGATATTTTCCTGACTCCAGGCCTGACAGTCTATCCACTGTGCCACCTAGCTACCAAAAACATTGTCATCATTAATGGGTTAAATGTCAGGTATAGCCTCAGTTTCCATTTTTGCTATCTGATTTGTTAGAATTTCTGTCTTTTGGATTTTAATAAGAATTATTTATAAAAGCTAACCCCAGGGTGTTTATTCAGTCCAAGAATTGATATTTTCCATTTTATTAAAATTTCAATTTCATCTTATTCATTATCCCTCAAAAAAGTGTTCTTTTGTCTTTTAAGATTGGCTTTACTAAGCAGTTATATTCAGTACACTAATAAAGGGAAGTTACTCATCTGGGAATTCCCTATACCAGTGAAATCACAGATCCTGTCCCTATACCTATTCTTTAAGCATAAAATTGTAGCTTAATTTTCATTTAACTTAAAACTCATCCTTTAGTATTTTTGAACTTGGAAATCAAAGATGGGATGGCACTATGGTAATGGTTGAAAGATTACTGGATTTGGAGTCAGTAACAGCTCTGCTATGACTGTGGTAGGCACATCACTTGACCATTCAGGGTTTCAGTTTCAGAGTGGCATGAACCCTGGACTCAGAATCAGAAACTAGATTATAGTACCCCATATGCTTGGGCAAATCACTGAACTAGCTTATTTCCTCATCTGTAAAGAGCAATAATGCCTGCCTTGCTTAACTCACAGAACTGTTGTAAGGAACAAATAAGAAAGTATATTTAAAGGTCTTTGGACCAGGACTTAGAGAAGGAAATGGCAAACTACTCCAATATCTCTGCCAAGAAAACCCCAAATAGGGACACAGAGTTAGACATGACTAAAAACGAATGAACATGACTATGAGTTGACCTCTCTCAGCCTCATTACTTATCTGTAAAATGAGAACAATAATTGCACCTACCCCTCAGGGTTATTGTTAGGATTTAGTGAGATCACAATACTTTTCAAACCTCAAAACTATATAAATCTAAGTGATGTTTCTGTTATTGTTATTTTTTAAGTCCTAGTGAGGAAACTCCTCCTATTAATGTAGACTTGCACCTATTGGGCAGCTTCTAGTCTGAGTTGCCTGGGTCCCTGAGAAGTTAAGTGCCTAGCCCATGATCACACTACCAGGATGAGGATTTAGAGGTGGAACTTGAAGCCAGGTGGTCCTGATTTTAAGGCCTATTGGTTAGCATGATGCTCATGCCTGTTGGATAATATAGGATCATTTATAGCTGCTTTCTTCCTCTCAGCAAGGAGGACAGGATAATTATGTCTTATTTCTTTCAGATGGGGAGAAACTTGAACAAACTGAAATCAAGGCATCAGCATGGAAGCTGGGCATTTTTATAGAAGAATCATCCAAGGAAAGGTTCATATGGGATAATCCCTGGAGCCCCATTTTGGGAGAAGCCAGGGAATATGATATCAGGTCACAAGGACATTCCAGGCAAGGAAAATTAACTCACAGGACAAATTCCAGTAAAGCAAGAAGCCATGAATATAAATTTGGCAAGAGCTTTGATCAGGAGTCAGCCGTTTTTCCTCAACAGACAGTTCCTATAGGAAATAGTCCCCCAAAATGTGATGACTATGGAAAGAGTTCCAGTGAACAGTCACATCTAGTTAAATGCAATAGAATCTCCTCAGCAAAGAAGCTTTCTAAGTACAATGAATGTGAGACATCCTTCAGTTATAATACAGACCTTATTCAAAACCATAGACTCCATTCTGGAGACAAAACTTTTGAGTGCAACAAATGTGGGAAGACTTTCAGTCAAAAAACTGGCCTTACTGAACACCAGAGAATTCATACTGGAGAGAAACCCCATAAATGCAATGAATGTGGGAAAGCATTTAGACGTAGCACACAACTTAATGTACATCAACGAATTCATACCGGAGAGAAACCCCATAAGTGTAATGAATGTGGAAAGGCCTTCAGACGAAGCACACAGCTTACCGTACATCAGAGGATTCATACTGGAGAGAAACCCCACTTGTGTAATGAATGTGGAAAGGCTTTCAGACAAAGCACACAGCTTACTTACCATCAGAGAATTCATACTGGAGAAAAACCCCACAAATGTAATGAATGTGGAAAGGCCTTTATCCGGAACAC
>NW_027185771.1:32122074-32159209 GCF_028583685.1 Petaurus breviceps papuanus
AACCCCACAAATGTAATGAATGTGGAAAGGCCTTTATCCGGAACACAGAACTTACTGCACATCAAAGAATTCATACTGGAGAACATCCCCACAAATGTAATGAATGTGGGAAGGCCTTCATACGTAGGACACAGCTCACTGTACATCAGAGAATTCACACTGATGAGAAACCCCACATATGTAATGAATGTGGGAAAGTCTTCATCCAGAGCATACAACTTACTGTACATCAGAGAATTCATACTGGAGAGAAACCTCACATGTGTAATGAATGTGGCAAAACCTTCAACCACCGATCATCCCTTAGTTCCCATCTGAGAATCCATACTGGAGTGAAACCCTATAAATGTAAAGAGTGTGGTAAAGCCTTTATGGATAGTTCTTACCTTACCTACCATCAGAGAATTCATACTGGAGAGAAACCCTATACTTGTAATGAATGTGGAAAAGCTTTTAATCATAGATCATCCCTTAAAAACCATCGGAGAATTCATACTGGGGAGAAACCTTACAAATGCAACGAATGTGGTAAATGCTTCAGTAACTGTTCTTCCCTAGCTTGCCATCAAAAAATCCATACTGGAGAGAAACCTCACAAATGCAATGAATGTGGGAAGGCTTTCATTCAGATCATCCACCTTACTGTACATCAGAGAATTCATACAGGAGAAAAACCTTATGAATGTAATGAATGTGGGAAAGCCTTCAAACACAACTCATCCCTTACTTCCCATCTCAAAACTCATACTCGAAAGGAGCCACACAAATGGAGCCGACAACATGGTCATCATCAGAGAAATCATACAAGTAAGAAACCCCTTAAAAATAACAAAATCGGTAAAGCCTTCAACCACAGCCCGTCCCCTAATCATCAGAAAAGTCACATTGGAGAGAAGTCTTGTGAAGTTCAAACCCCTCATCCCAACAGTACTTCAGTAAATCCATGAGCTCATCAGTGTGGGTACTCTATTGCAGGATGCAACCTAAACACACCTCTCACCCTGTGCACCTCTTGTCCATGTTCATCCTGATACACCTAACAAAATTGTTCTTCCAAAATTTGCCAGTTAGCATATGTAGTAGCATTTTCCATTCTCACCTTGATTTTTCTGTGGTATCGGACATTATTGTATACCTCTCTATATAGTTTCTCCTTCCTAAACTTCAAAAGGGGCACACTTCCAATTCTCCTCTAATCTCTTCAGTTTCTCCTCTGCTTCCTTAATTAGTTCCTTATCCACTTCTAGACAACTTAAAGAAGTTATTTCCCAATTTCTGTTCTTGTTCCTCTTCTATTTCTCCTTTTTTTTGGCCTTAACAATATTGTTCATTTCCATGCCTACAGCTACATAAACTGGTTGATTCCTGGATCATTATCTCTAACTCTTACTTTAGCTCTCTCCCAAGCTCCAGACCCACATGTTCTGCTACCTACAGGATGATTCCATTAAAGTCCCACCATCATTTCAAACCCTACATGTCCAAAGCTGAACTTTTTTTTTTGCCTTTGTCCCTAAACCTGCTCTTTTTGGCTTATTCATTTGCCACTGGTGCCACCATTCTCCTCACTTTGCTGTATTTAGAACCTTGGTTTTATGTTTGGTTCTTCCCTCTCCCTCACCTCACATACTCAATTACTTACCCAAGTTCTATTTTAGTTTATTTCACTTATTCATTTGACAGATATTCATTTTGCTCATTCTTTAAGCAGAGAACTTGTCAAGTCTTTGCTTAAATACAGAGCTATAATATGTTTTACCTGTAATTCTGGAGATCAGTCTAATAGGCAGTAGAACACAATCTGTATTATAAATTGTGCATTCTTTTACAGTGTTCACACCCTTATCATCCTAATATAGGCCTTCCCTACCACCTGCCTGGAACAATACAGCAAGGTACTAAGAGCTCTTTATTTCTCTATTCTATGGACCCTCTAATTCATTGTTTACAAGGTTGCCATTTTCACACATATGTTTGATCGTGCCATGCTTCTGCTCTAAAATCTTCAATGGTTCTCAGCCTACGGAGAACAATTGAAACTCCTGCACCTGCTATACAACATATCTGTTCTCCACAACTAGATAATTAGATATCATTGCTGTTCCAGCATTATCTAATACTATCCCAGTTCATTTACTCTTTGCTCTAGTCAAATCAGATGATTTGTTCCCTGAATATAAATTTTCTGTTTATGCTGTTCCCTATGCTTAGATTGTTTTTGACCACTTGAATTCTATTCATCCTTCAAATCCAACTCAAATACTCCTTTTTGAAGTCTTCTGTGACCCTGTGTTCTCTTTACCCTACTCCATCCCCAGAACTTACATAGCACTTTGTGCCTAATAGAATGTATTATTTTAAATTATCTCTCTCTGGACATGTCATCTCTGTACTATAAGTTTCATGATGGCAAAGACTGTTATATGTAAAAGTTTTTCTCTTCAGGACCTGTTACAGTGTCCTTCACATAGAAGATGATTATTGAAGTGAACTTAAATGAGTTGATGACATGAAAACTTATTTGAAGTGTTTAATCTGGTAAAATATCAAGGAAATCCTATCATAGACTTTATAAAAGGTTTATTAACTGCTTAAGACCCTTGCTCTTGTGCTAAACTGATTCTAGACTTTTTGTTTTTAATACTCCAAAAGTCCCTTCTCCCTTGCACCCTGCCTTCTGCCCTCTAGAGTTAGTTTTCTTTCAATGCATCTTAATAGGGATATTTTCTTGTTGATGTAGCTAAATAAAACCCCAATTCTGTAACTTTCCCAAGAATACTTATTTATTGGCTCAGATAAATTTATGATTAGTAGAAATTCAGGTAAGATGGGATCTTGGGGATCCTGTAAGCCAACCATCTTACTTTATAGATTAAGAAACTGAGGCCCAGAGAGGGATAAGTAATTTGCCCAAGATAGTAAGTGGCAATGCATGTAAATGAAATAATGCATGTGAAGTCCTGTATAAAACTTAAAAGGTAAAAAGGTTTTGAATAATTTTTAGACTTGAGTATGCTTCATGTAAGTAATCTTGGCAAGAGTTCTTTGTTTTCCTCCTGACTATTCACCAAAGTGAAGGCCAAGTTCAGCCCTCGAAAAATCATTTTTACTGTAGCCCCAACTCTGGGTTAGTTAGCTCCATAAGACCAAGGAATTTTCCCTTTGGTAACAGCAATATTTTTTAACACAATAAGCTGTTAAGTAGCACCAGACTCAAAATTCTGGAAGCAGTGAAATTCATCATTTCACTTATGCCTTTATTCTCTGGATAACCCCTTTCCAGAGACTCATTTTGTTTCTTACACCTGTCAACTTATATCTACAATGTAATGAAATAATGTTGTGTTTAGGTAATGTATTAGCAGCCTCACTGGAGTACCTGTAGGTGTAACACAGGGAGTAATATATCAGAAGGTGGCACTTGACAGTTCATGATGCAGCTACAGGATACACTTCCATGGGGTTCTGGACAGTGTTCAGGGTATGCTTAGAATACATTGCTGCCCATGTTAGCCAAACCCCCCAAGCCAAAAATGATCAAATTTTTAAATAATTCATACTTCTTAGATCAGGATATATCAGTATTGTGTCTATTAAATTGCTGTTTCAGGAAGACAAAGGGGGACGGATTCACTAAGAACCTCAAATCAAAGTTTTCATTTTTGTAAAGGAAAAATCTCTGAACTTTTTAACTTTTTAACATTTTTATAACTATTTTGGTGTAATTGATTTTCTTTGTAATCCTGTGTATTTTATGCATTTAAAAATATCCTGGGAAAGAGTCTATGGGTTTCATCAGACTGCCAAAGAGTTCCATGACACAAAAAAAGTAAGAATCTCTGGAGTAGTTAGGTATCGATTAGAAGCAAAATTAATTTTTAAAGCATTTGTGTTCCATATTGATAAATTGAATAACAATTATTTTTTTAAATACAGAGGGTAATGTATTAATTGTAACAAATCTAAATTAACTGAATTCAGAAATTTAAAACCCATTACAATACTGTTTATGGAAACATTTAATTTAGAAAGTTTTAAATAGATTAAAGCTGTTAGTCTATATATTTCCATGCTAAGCATTTCCAAAGCACTTATCTGAGACAAATTCAAATACTGACCAAAAGATGTGAAGGAAAAAGAGATGTTTGATTACATTAGGAGGTCTATTCTAAATGAGAATATATAAATTTTACCTGGGACATCTGGGTTTTGGCTCTAACATTCTTGGGAGTTTTCATTTTGGGACTTCTTTTCAGGAGATGACCAGTGGATTCTTTCAGTTTCTACTTTGCTCTCTGATTCTAAGCTCTCTGGTCAGTTTTCCTTTGAAGGTGCTATTAATATGACATCTAGGCTTTTTTGTTTGTTTCGTGACTTTCATATAATCCAATGCTTAAATTCTCTCTCCTCAATCTGTTTTCCAGATCAGTTTTTCCTGTGAGGTATTTCCCATTTTCTTTATTTTTTCTGACTTTGGTCTTTGTTTTGCCATTTCCTGTTGTCTTGTGCAATCACTAGCTTCCATTTGAACAATTGTAGCTTTCAGGGAATTTTTTTCAGTAAGGTTTTGTGCCTCTTTTTCCAAGCTCTTAATTCTCTTATATTTTCTATGACTCTTCTTTGATTTTTTTTCTTTGCTTTCTCAACTTTTTAACTCTTCTTGGAATCTTTATTGGACATATATCCAAGCTGCATTTTCCTATTGAGACTTTGCTTGTTGATGTTTTCAAGTCTCCTGAGTGTTGAGCCTCGCTGTTACCATAGTAGCTCCTTAAGGTCTGGTTATTTTTTTGTTTGCTTGCTCATTCTTCCAGGCTGCTTCTTGTCTTTGAATTCTGTGTTGGTGTTGGACACTGTACACTTCCATAAGGGGTAGAGGGGGATGGGATGGGAAGGAGATGTCTGGCTTAAGCTTCTGGCCTTTTACATTCTTCTGCTTGGCTTTCGTAGATCATTCTGGGGGCCTGCAAATGTTCAGTGCTGCCAAAGTGGTGTGATCAGTGACGTGTTTACCACATTGTTGGTCTGAGCTTGACAGATTGCTGAGCCAAGTTTGAACCTCTCGGCTTGTATGTGGTTGAGAGTTTCAGGAGACTGCTGCTGAATTCAGTCACAGTTACCCTGCTGCAAGTTCTGCAGGTTCAGGGACTGAACTGCTGGCTGCCTTTTGGTGCTAGTATCCCTGCTCTGGTTGTTCCATTACAGGCTTACTTAGTGGACTAAAGGTTAGAACTGAGTCCTTGCTGCTCTACTTCTGGGATCTGAGAGTCACTTAGCTATGGTTCCAAAACTTGTTCCTTGATCAGTGCACATTTAAAGCCCATGCTCACTTGTAACTGTTCCTCACTACCCTGAGTGACCCAGAATTGGGGTAATGGACAACCCTTCTGCCAGGTGGCAATATATTTCTGTACCAAGTGCTAATTCAGGAATCCCCTGGGTTTTTTTCCTGTTCTAGTACCCTATCTCAACTTTTTTTTTTCCTAGGCACTGGAACACTTTTCACTGTTGCTGCCACACATGCTTCTGCCCAGCCCTTGCATCTGCAGCCTTCTCTGGCTCCCTAAGCTGCCCTGGGCTGAAAATATTCACTGTGACTTTTTTCTTGACCTTTGAAATCAGAATTTTATATGAGAGGTTTTTGAGTTAATTGTGGAGGAGGTGTGCTAGGTGAGCTAAGCAAAAATGCTTCCTTTCACTTCATCTTTTTATATTTTAAATTTTATGTACTTCCATTTATTAACAGTTTTCTTTATCCTAGCCTAAATTTGCCTCTCCCCAAATTCCTTCTGTAGCTGAGGCCAAGAAAAACTTGTCTGATCTGCCTTCCATTGTCCTCTGTTGGGTCATTATCCATGTCCCACCCTTGCCTCTTTCTCTCTAAACATTTCCTCCAACTTTCCCTCTTTCTTTTGAAAGCACCATCATCATTCTAGTTATCCAGGTGCATAAGTTCCCTTATCTCCTTTCCCCTGGCCATTGCTCTTTTAACCTTTGTCTTTAACTTAGACTATTGCAACAGTCTTCTAATTGGGCTTTGGGTTCTTAGTTTCTCCCTTTTTCAATCCATCCACCACACCATTGCTACAACATAAGCTTCTTACTGATTCTTTCAAGAAAAGATAAACTAAAACTCAGTTTGGCATTAAAACCCCTTCACATTCTGGCTCCCCCACCTATTTAGGCCTATGACACATTACTCCCCATTTCTCACTTAGGAGTCTAACCAAATTAGACTAATTGCTGTTTTTTAAATTCAGCACTTGCTCCCCTGCATCTATACTTTTGCTTGAAATTGCACCCTCTTTCTTTTCTGCCTCTTAGTATTCCTAGCTTTCTTTTTTTTTTTTTAAAGCAATTGGGGTTAAGTAACTTGCTCAAGGTTACACGGCCAGTTACTTCTGGGTGTGGTGCTGAGTATCTGAGCCCAGATTTGATCCAGGTCATCCCGACACTGGAGCCAGTGCTCTTACTCACTGAGCCACCTGGCCGCCCCTAAGCAATTGGGGTTAAGTAACTTGCTCAAGGTTACACGGCCAATTATTTCTGGGTGTGGTGCTGAGTATCTGAGCCCAGATTGATCCAGGTCTTCTCAACACTGGAGCCGGTGCTCTTACTCGCTGTGCTACCTGGCCGCCCCTATCCCTAGCTTTCTTAAAGGCTCAGCTTAAGTGCCATTTCCTATAGGAAACTTCCTGACCTACTTAGTTGTTAGTGCTCTTTCCTTCCTTTTGAAATTATACATACATATTTTTTACCTATTGTATCTACCCCTTCTCCCAAGAGAATGTTAAGTCTTTGGGAATAAGGACATCTATTCCTTTTGTTCTTTTAGTGCTATACTTAGTACCATGGTGACACATAGTAGGTACTTAAGGAATGTTTGCCAAATTTGTACCATTCCATGTGACAGCCTTTGTAATACTTGAAGATATTTATTTCCCCAATCTAATCTTCTCCAGGTTAAAGTTTCCCATTTAGCAGATCCTTCATAATGGTGCTCTGGACGTCCTTCAGCTTGTCAGTCTAGTTCCTAATATGGAACTCCTTCTGGCTGTGGCCTGACAAGGGCAGAAGGAAAGAAGGGATACTAATAAGAGAATAATGTTGTAAAGCTTTAAAAAATGTTTGTCCCTTTGAGCCAAGGTGGTGGTGGTGGTTGCTCATTTCAGTTGTTTCTGACCCTTTGTGACCCCATTTGGGGTTTTCTTGGCAAAGATAATGAAGTGGTTTACCATTTCCTTCTCTACCTCATTTTAAAGATGAGGGACTGGGGCAAACAGAGTTAAGTGACTTTCCCAGGGTCATAGGGCTTCAAAGTGTCTGAAGCCAGATTTGAGCTCAGGAAGATGTCTTCCTTACTCTAGGCCCAACACACTAACCACTGTAGCACCTAGTTGCCCAAGGTGTTGGTTTGGGGGTTGGTGGGGCAAGGCAATATATGATTTCTTATGAACATTCTGCATCCAGGGAGAATAATACATACTGTTAGGATAGGCAAATGAAGAATGTAAAGATGTGGAGGAGTAGGACCAGGCTTTGTAACTGATAAAAAGAAAAAAGTCACCACAACAAACTACCTCTTTTATGAATTGAAATGTCAGGAAATGAATCTCGGGGGGGGGAAAAAAAAGTCCACCAAAACAAAATATAGGGAAGGAAAGTAGAGACATGCTTTGCAATTGTGCTTACAAAGGAAGCTATGTGCACAGTGGGTAGAGTGTCTGGCTGAATTCCTAAGTTCAAATCTGGCCTTAGACACTTTCTAGCTGTATAACCCTGGACAGATCACTTCACCCTGTTTGCTTCAGTTTCCTCATGTGTAAAATGACCTGGAGAAGGAAGTGGAAAACCATTCCAGTGTCTCTGCCACATAAACCCCAAGTGGGGTCGTGTAGAGTCAGAAACAACTGAAATAGGACTGAAGAAAAGAAACGAGAGCAAAGCTTTTGTTTCCTAAGAGTTCCCATCTTGTATGAGCTACAAAGAATAAAGAAACAGTGAGTAAATAGATTTCAGAACAAACTGAGAGAAATAAGTAAATTAATGCTACTTAGAAAAGTACATCAGAGGGGGCAGCTAGGTGAATAGAGCATGGGCCCTGGAGTCAGAAGGAACTGAGTTCAAATCCAGCCTCAGACGCAACCCAAAAACTAGCTGTGTGACCTTGGGCAAGTCACTTAACCCCAGTTGCCCTCCAAAAGGCAAAAAAGAAAAAGTACATCAGAAATGAACTCAAAAGGAGAGGGTGGATTGGGGAAGAAAGAAAAAAATATGAATTGCAACCATATGCTGGGACAGCACAGAGTAAAAGGGGAAAGGGAGAATCAAGAAAAATAAACTTGAAATAGATTAGAGACACAGGAAGAAATGAAGATCTGGTGGGAGGAGACAAATCAAAATAATTATTTGCAGACCAAGTTCTGACTTCTTATTTACATACCAGAGACTATCCCAGAAACCAAACCTAATGTGATGGGAGAAACAATTTCCAGAGGTCAGTGAAGGCATTTATGAGAATCTAAAGGTGATTTTAGAAAACCAAATTACCAAGCTTAAAAAGAAAATAAGTAAAATTCCCAACAAATGAGGAATTAAAGGAAATTGTTGAAATATTCTGCTCAATTATGTGGTACCAAAATTAAAACTTAAAGTGGTTCAGTAGTTACAGAAATAAACACTTTGATAGATTAACAGAAAAAGAAATACATAGTCAAAAACCCAGTCTTAGAAATTGAACTATCTATAAAAGAACTAAAATAAAACACCTTGGAATGATTTAAAAGTGAATTTTATTGAGGATTCAAAGAACAATTAATTTCTATATTAGATATGTTTTTGTAAAGATGGGAAGGTACCTTGTTAAAGGTGAAATATAAGAAAAATGTGATCCTGATACCCAAACTGGAAAAGAGAAAAACGAAGACTGCTACCACAAATTAATAAGTAAAATATTAGTAAAGTTGATAATATATTTTAAAAATCTTTATGACAACATTGGATTTGTACCACAAATAAAGGAATAGTTAAATGTTAAAGTATTTTTTTAATGTAGTTTTGGTGGTAGATTTGGAAAAAAGATTTTTGACAAAATTTAAGTCATGTGAAAAACACTAAAAAACTTGGAACTGGTGATTTCTGAGGAGCTTGATGGTTAAGAAAATGCCCTGGGGTGGTTAGGTGGTGCAGTGAATAGAGCACTAGGCCTGAAGTCAGGAGGACCTGAGTTCAAATGTTGCCTCAGACACTTAACACAAAAAACTAGCCGTGTGACCTTGGGCAAGTCTCTTAACACCAATTGCCCTCAAAAAAAAAAAAAAAAAGAAAATGGCCTCTACTACTACAGGTCAGCACCCTCCTGCATCTGTAGTCAGTTTTAGAACACTATGAGGTTAAGTAACTTTCCCAGAAGAAAATAAGAAATGTGTATAGGAAAAGAGGAAGCTAAGTTGTCTCTGCAGACATGCTGTCCTACTTAGATCCAGTAAACTGAAAGAAAAAAATTCAATCAGTAACTTTAATAAGGTAGCAAGATAAAAATTAAACCCACAAAATAATCTTTTTTTCTGTATTTTATATATATGAAAATATATGTTAAAAAAAACCTAGGATAAAAAAGGAATTATATTTGACATAGCTACAAAATGCACAAAACAATTTATCAATATACACTCAGAAGCTACATGAATACAGCTACAACTTTATAGAAATAAAGGAAGACAAATAGATGTGAGAAGTTTGACTGTTCATGATAAGGCTGTACTTATACAAATGACAGTAATACCAAAATTTAGTCCTATAGCAGTGCAGTTATCAAGGGGTTTACTGACCTGTACAAAATAATAAAACACCAAAACTCTAAAATGAGATTTTTTTTTAACGAGGTGGAGGAAGAAAGAAAGGCTACCATTAATAGTCCTCAAAATAAATAAAGCAGTAGTAGTCAGTCATTTGGCATTGATTAAAAAGTATAAAAGTATGTAAATGGGCAGCCTAGGCAATAAGTAATTGAGCCTAGTTGGCCTGCTGTTGAGTAAATGCATGGTGAGTTCAATAGTTAACACAAACTTTTGGGGTTATTTGTGAAGAAAGGGTGGAAAAACTGGAAATGAAGCAGAAATTAGGTATTGGACTAATTTTTATATGCTATGACTCAGTAAGTTCCGAAGTATATACAATTTTAATACAAAGGGTAATATATAATAGAGGGATGGGAGGGGGGGAGACCTGGAAGTACCTTTCCCAACTATTATAACTAGGATTTGAGATAATTTCTAAAAAAATTTTATTTCATAAATTTTTTTAAGCTTTTGCAAGAACAAAATGTGGCTAAGAAAAGCCACTGATTAATGAAAATTCTTGCAGCAAATATTTGATAAAGGTCTAATATATGGTAAGTTGATGTAGATGCTTAGGAACAAAAGTCGTTTCCCAATAAATGGTCAAGTGACAGGTTTGTTTGGGTTTTTTTTTTTTTAAAGCAGATTGTCAATAAACAAGTGAAAGAATGCTCCAAGTCCCTAATAAGAAAAATAGTCATTACAAGTCAGATTTCACCTCACACTTAGAAAATTGAAAATTGATTTTAGTTGCTTTTAAAACATAGGCTGGGCATAGGTTTAATACTTGTCACCTATGTAACTTCATCCTTCACCAAGTTTCTGGAGAAACTTGCCTAAAAGTCAAATTTGTTATTACTTCCACCCTTTAATCAGGTAGCCCCCATTTGAGTCTTCATTATATTATTTTAATTTATATCTCCACCCTGGTTTTGACCACTTTTTAACCTCATCCACCACCCACTCAATCCATATTCAAGTTGATTCAATCAAAGCCAGCAAACTAATCTTATCACCTGAGGATTAATCTCACCTGCCAACTAGAAGGCTCAGTGGATAGAGTGTTGGACCTGGAATCAGGAAGGCCTGAGACATAGTAAATGCTGTGTGACCCTGGGCTAGTCATTTAACCTCTGCCTTATCCACTGGAGAAGAAAATGGCAAATCACTACAGTATCTTTGCCAAGAAAACTCCATGGACAGTACTGGCATGCTATGGTCCACAGGAGTCATGAAGAGTTAAAGAATCAGAAGACTGAACAACCCAATGGGAATTAACAGGGAGGAGCTGAGGTGACTCAACCCACCTCTTTAAAATATCGACTAATTGGGTTTGTCTTACCTTTGCAAGAGGAGTTCCAAAAGCTATACTGTCAGGCTAATCAGAAAGAAGACACACCTAGGTTTAAAAAACTCTCAGCTTTCACTCGTCTTTGGACATTAAGAGAAACCGTTGCCCAATTTGTTGGTTGCTGCTATTCTAATAAATTGGTCATGTTTGGAACCTCATCTCTCAGTTTACTTTCATTTTCACACATAACACACCCATTATATTGGCAAGGGAAAAAATTAAAATGATAAATATGATGTTTAAATACAGGAACAATAATGCACTGTTAGTGGAGTTGTGAATTTGTCCCACCATTTTGGAAAAACAGTTTGGAACCATATTAGAAATCTGGGATGTGAGAAACAAGATGGCAGACTAGACATTTTCTACAATCCCCATGATGTCTAAAACCTCTCCAAAACAGAAATTACGCACTTTTATCAGCTGTTTCCATGGTCAAGAATAACCAAAATCCAAAAGATTTTTTAAAAAGAACCCAGAAACTAATGCTCATTGACCCTGAGGCTCACTCAGCACCCCTCCTTTGCCTCCCATTATACTGACTGTGAAGCTGCACTAGGAGACCCAAGAACACGAGACAAGTTTTTACATAAAAACCTTTTATACTCTAGTTCCCCTTCCCTATTTCCAGAGCTATAGAAACCTGAGCTCCAGAAGTTTGTTCCAGCCTTGACATCCAGCTTGACTATAGCCCTTCAGGAGCAAAACCTGCTGGGGGTTTACAGCTAAAAAGCACCAGTACTGCCAGTGCCAGACTATCTGAACTGCTGGTGCCAGACCAGGGGTCAGGTCATCAAGACAGAATACCATGCATTTGGGCAGCTGTGTAGCACTCCACCACACCTGAGGGAAAGAACACAGTACCCACCAGTTCTGACAACCCAAAAGTCACTTGAGGCAGAGATCTATGCTTGGTGAACCATGAATTGCCCAATGTGGGAGGATGCTGAGATGCTTTCAAAACCAGCCCCCAAAGAAACCACAGAGGGGAAAGTGTCAGGGAGTGATGAAGTAAATAAGAAAAATCACTGAACTGTACATACCTTCTCACCCAGCAATACCACTACTAGACATAAACCCTATGAAGGTCAATGACAAAGGGGAAAGTCCTATATATAATATTTATAACAGCACTTTTTGTGGTAGCAGAAAACTTGGTGGGAAAAGTGGATATCCATTTGGGGAACAGTTGAACAAATTGTGTTAGAGGACTGTGGAGGAAAAATTATTGCACACCTTTAAAAAAAAGACTGAAGAATTTGGAGAAACTTGGGAAGAATTTATGAATTGCTACAGTACGAAATAAAGAGAATCAATAGAACTGTTAACTCAATTATCACAGTAATATAAAGAAACCAACTTTGAAAAGCATCAGAATTCTGTTCAATGAAATGACTAATATCCATTCCAGAAGATTTGACATTAAAATATGCCTCCTTTCTCTGGGTGGAGATGCACCAGGGGCAGATTGAAGCCTGCATAGTTAGACCTGGCCAATGTATTGATTTGTTTTGTTTGAATATACTTTTTTTTAGAAGGGAGGGTCCTGTGATGGTGGAGAGCATGTGATTGGGAAGTGACAGTAATATTTTTTAAATGCATCAATAAAACATTAAAAATAAACTCCAAATAAGTCAGTCAATAAACATTTTTAAGTTCCCACTATGTACCAGGTACACAAAGAAAGAGGAAAAAATAGTCCCTCTCTTCAAGAAACTCAGTCTAATGGGAGAAGACAGCACATACAAAGAAAATCAAAAAATAGGGAGAAGGGAAGACTACCACACACAGGGGCATGTTGAAATGCCGTGTCCTTCAGTGCCCTGAGCCCCATTCTTAAATGAAGAATCTAGGAGGAGGTCTTCAGTATCCACCCTCCACCCTCTAATCCGAGGGAGAGAGGGGCCCCAAGGGCAAGGGGTAAAGAGGAGGTGTAAGTTTCAAAGTTGATTCCATCTTGTAGGAAGATGAGTTTCTGGAGACCAAGGTGAAATCCAAGAGAGTAACCAAATAGGAAATGATGAGGTGGCTGCTCCCTCTTTAAATGGAGGATCTGGACAAAGCTCTCAGATGTCTACCCTCTTCATTTGGAGGGAGGAGCTCCAAAGGTACTGAAGAAGTGTGAGTTTCAGAGTTGATTCCATCCCATAGGAAAATGAGTTTTTGGAGACAATGATGAAGTCTAGGAGAGCAAATAAGGTAGTGTGTAATCTTAGTAGGAAATTCTTCCCTCTTTTCCTCCTTGAATGTATTGACAAGTGTAAGACAGATAAACGTAGCACACAGGAGGGATGCTAGCACAGGTTCATTCTTGATCTGGTCAGACAGGAAAGACAGTTTTTAAAAAGAAAGTTAATAATCTTACTTTATTCTAGTCTTCTCCCAAGGGTTGCTGATAATGGGACCACCAACTCCTACAGCATTCCCTAATCACCCTTCTCATAGGTGCTGGTGAGAAGGGGTGTCAACTACCCCTACATCTTGATGGGGGTCAATTGAGAAGCACAGCTTGTGCACTCCTCTAAATACCCTCAAGCCTCAGTGGGGGCCAGTTGAGGCAAACACAGATTCCCCCCAAGCCTTGATGGGGGTCAGTCAAGGCACACACAGCATTCCAGCTTGTGTGTTCAACCCTAAGGGTTCCCTATCCCTTGACCAGTGCCCATCTACTTTATAGGGAAACAGACAAAGAAGGCATATTGCCAGCAATAGTCTCACAAATTTATATCACCTCATCCCTATATCTCACTGCGCAGTTGCAGTGGATATTTGCAATTTAAGCACAAATGTTTATATTATGTATCATTATATAATGCTGCACAAGCATGATGGAGATGTTTTGAACCATAATCATGAGAATTCATATCTAATACCTGGGAACAAGAGATTGTTATGGTTATGGATCCTGGGAAACTGAACTCTAAGAAATAATAACAAAAATCCACTTCACAGACAATAAAATCCAGCTTACTTACATTGATTCCCCAATCAGTACCTTAGCCCATTTCCTACTCCTAAGGTCCAAAGCATGAGCCTTCTTAAATGACTCTTATGTGAAGAGTAAAATGGTACTCCCAGCTGTTCAGTGTGTCCATTGACTAGTTAAGGTTTAGCAAAGTAATTAGCTACTTCTGGGTGAGGCTGAGCTTTAGGGTTCTTTATATTCTACCAGGAGGATTTTCCTACCTCTACTTTCTACTTCTGTGGACATATTTTTAAGGTACTTTGCAAACCTTAAAGTGCTATATAAAAACTAGCTGTTATAAAATTTCATACATTTTCCAGTTTTTGAGGGGAAGAGAGATGATATTGTGAATTTTTTTATGGATCAAGTTTCAGAGGCTGGGTCCAGCACTATAGATTTTCAGTAAACTAACCTCCAAAAAACACTTCCTTATGGGTTCTGGGGTCTTCATGTGGACTAATCATAAGAGCTAGCTATCGTACTTTTAAAGTTTGCAAAGTTATTTACAAATATTTATGTCATTAGGTTTGACAAAGTCCAGGAACCCCAAGACTGTTGGTCCCTGATAAGATCAGGGCCGTCTGGAATGAATTCGTGGACTGTATTTTTTTTTTAAGTCAAGATGACAAAAGTTTATTGTTACACTTTTCATGGGGCAAGAGTTTTCAGGGAAGCTGCAACCTTAGAGGAGTACAGTTTAAGTTTGTATAGGATATTCTATAGTAAAACTTGTGCCAAATATGCTAACTAGGTGATTCAGGGTGGGATTAGGGAATGGTTAAGGAGTGGTTAATATTTAAAGGAACATGCACCTTTAGTATCTACTGCACAGGTATTTTACACAGAGTTCACTGGGAAATAGCCTGGGAGGGAGGAGACCACATGGAGGTATGTTTTTAGACCTGAAATGTCACCAAGTCAACTAACAGTGAGGGCTGACTGAGAAATACCCAGGCTGCCCCCATCAGTGTCTTGTCGAGTAGTAAAATATCTTTATGACCCAGTGCACAGCCAGTTCAGCCAGTACATAGCTGGTTTAAACTAATAAATTCTTCAGTGCAGCTGGCTACTGTATTAGGAGAGATGTGTTTTGCTAGGGCGTGCTGTCCTGTTTCGCTAGAAAAAAAAAACTGCTAGGAGCAGTGTTTGAGGCTAGGGAGAGTTGTGATTTTGTGGGGCTCAAACACAGGCATCCAAGCACCCTGTCAATCTGATCCTCAAAACAAGTTATGACATGAGAAAACTGAGACTGAAGATTGTGATTTTCCCAGTGTCACACATCTGGTAAGTATCTGAGATAGAATTCAAACAGTTCTTGACTCACAGACTCTACTATACCAATCTCCCTCTCAAAAATAGATGAACCAAAATGCAGGTCTCCCTTGTGAAATCAGAAAGTACTTGCAGATGGAACCAAGTACCCTCCTTGGGTCCTGAGTGCTATATAATCCTGGGAATAGCTCCCCTCTATTTTCGTAAATAAACTACTCCCTACCTCACTTCCATCTCCTAAAGAACCTATTTCTCAATTGAGAGTTCCTATACCAGAATCCTACTTCTAATTCCTCTACGGTTTCCACCTAAAATCCCCTCAAATCAGAAAACACTGAAAATGGAGTTTGCTCTAGCAATATTGAATTCACTTTCCCTGCCCCCCTTCTCTATCATTCAGTAAGTACATATTTATTAAAAACCTAGTAAGTTTCGGGAACTGTGCTAAGTGCTGAAAATACAAAAAGGAGTATAAAGAAGCTCACAAACTTTTTTTTATATTTATATATTTATAATTCAGGGCACTCAAAAGAAATCATGGTCATTAAGAACAAAGTTTTGAGTCATTATGAAAAGAGCCAAACTTTAAACATCTCTAGTAAGATGCAATTAGGAAACCGGCATTAGATCCCCATACACAATTACTTGAAAATCACCTTTAAAATGTTAAGTTCTTTAGGAAAAAGGCAGCATTCAATTTATCATCAGATCTACTATTCAATGACTTGATTATGGCCCCCAAACATCATGCATGTGCCCAGACAGCTGAAGGTTGCCGACTGCATTGGAGGGAGGCCTTAGAGACATCCCCATGAATGCTGGACCACTTAGGAAGCACAGAGCACTCCCAGCAAGCTGCCCTCCCCCTTCCTCACTTACACTCCAGGGCCATGAAATCAGGTTGTAATGGTGATGGAGAAATGTCACCTTAACATAAGACTATTCACCTACTGTCGAATCCAGAATCCCTTCAGAGTGAGACACATGACATGACCGAAAAACGAACTCGATGCAATTTGGCTTAAATGCCAGCGTCTTCAAGAACCTCTCTGACATTTCAGTTACAAATAATTGAAGATCCTTTTTACAAAGAAAATTTTGACTCCCTTGTAATCAACTACTTTATATGAAGAAAAAAAAGCATTGCTACAATGGCTCAAAATGGTCCTTCTTGGATTATGTGGTGACAGGGTCAGTTCAGATTCTAACTAGCAAATGTCTTCCCCATGTCTTCCTCCCCTTTGTGTTTCCTCTTCCCGTGTGTGAATGGTATATACCTATATTTTATCATATGCTTTATTTGCCTCTTCATGGTGATACAGAAAAGCATGACAAAGTACATCACAAGGATCGGCCAGAACACTGGGACGTTGAAAGCATCAAAAAAATGTACAGAACACAGCAACAAGAATGCCTTTAGTAGCAGAGTGCCAACATTTAAATTCTGGAAGCCTTCAAATGAAAGGACAAAATTCCTCAGTTTGTTTTGTGGGTAAGGAAGGCCCTTCATCTAAGTCTTCCGTTAAGGAGGGATCTACCTTTGGTGAAAGGAAGGCTATGAAAAGATTGAGATGGTAAATGCCCAAGGCGTATGTCACGATGTGCCAACCCTGTAATAGATAAACTCTAATCGTGTAGATGAGACTTAGGCCCAAGTTACAGCCTGTTACACAGCTGTATAAGGAGTAGATTTGTCTAACCAGGACTGGTAAATCTGTCCAAGTTTTGTGAAAAATCTAAACACCACAGAAGGAGAAGCTCACAATCTAATGGGAAAGAAGACAAATATATGCAAACAAGCTGAATACATGAAAAAAAGGAAATAATTGACATCAGAAAGACATTAAAATTCAGAGGGGTTGGGATGGCTTCCTATAGAAAATGGAATTTTAGTTGAGGCTTAAATTTAGCCAGGGAAGCTAGTAGCCAGAGATGGGCGGGGGGGGGGGGACAACATGTTGGATCCACAATTTAGAAAAATCACTTTGCCAGCTGAATGGTGGATGGACTGGAGTAGGGAGAGATTTGTGGCACAGAGACCAGCCAGTAGGCTATTGCAATAATCCAAGTGTGAGGTGATTAGGGCCTGCACCAAGGTAGTGGCAATATCAGAGGAGAGAAGGCAGAGTATTTTAGAGATGTTAGAAAATTGAAGGCCTTAGTAACAGATTGGATAGGAGTGAGAGATACTGAGAAGTTGAAGATGGCACCTAGGTTGTGAATATGGGTGAGTGGGTGTATCAGCAATGCCATATTCACAATGCCTATGGAAATTATAGATATGCTGATATAATTATCCATCACAAAATACATCATGCTTGCCATATGGGGGAATAAGCTAGAAAATTTATTAAGATACCAAAAGACTGAGTCCCAAAACCAGAAAGTGAAAGCCATCAAAGTAGTTATGACATTGGCACAGGTAGATAAAGTAGAAAGCACCCACATTCTCAAGCCTTTAAAACAGAATAGGCTACCTCAGGCAAAGGTCCTCCTCTCCCCACTCACAGCAACCACCCAGCGTCCCGGAAGCGTGCTCCCAGCAGCTCCGGCCCCTGGCAGTCCTCAGCAGGAGTCCTTAGCAGAAATTCTGGCTAACTCAAAAAGGGCTTCGCGCTGCCACTGCCTCTGCCTCTGCTGCACCGCTAGCCACCACAGGAACTCTAGCTTGGCTTCCCTCTTCCTCTTGCTCTGCCCCTTCCTGCTACGTCAGCAAGTCCAATGGGGCATGGAAGATCTTTAAATCCCATAACCCTTACAGTGTGTGGGGGGGGGAGGGGAGGGGTCAGGAGAGATGATGGTGTCCTAAACAGTAACAGGGAAGTTGGGAAGAGGAGGAAGGTGTAGGGGGAAAGATAATGAGTTGAGTTTTGGATATGTTGAGTTTAAGATATCTGTTGTATATACAGTTAAAGATGTCTGAAAAGCAGTAGGAGATGTGAGACAGGTCAATAGAGAGGACAAGGCTGGATCAGCAGATTTTAGAATCATCAGCATAGAGATGCTGATATGATCACCATGTGAAGTAACGTAGAGGAGAAGAAAAGATGTTCCAGAACAGAGCCCTGTGGGACCCCTATATTAGTGGGCATGGCCTGGAAGAAGATCCAACAAAAGAGACTGAGGAGCAGTCAGATAGGCAGGTGAACCAAAAACCTAGAGACAAGAGAATATCAAGGAGAAAAGGGCAATCCATGTCAGCAGCAGCAGAGAGGTCAAGAAGAACAAGAACTCAGAAAAGATTCTTGGATTCAGCAATTAGATAATCATTGGTAACTATGGAGAGAGCCTTGATTGCTCTCCCTCTTCACCTCTGTCTCCTGACTTTCCACAGTTTCATTTAAGACTTTCAGCTCAAATTCTACCCTCTGCAGGAGGCCTTCAATGGTCCCCACCCCACCCTCAATCCCTGGAGTCAGGAGAACCTGAGTTCAAATCTAGCCTCAGACACTTGACACACTTACTAGCTGTGTGACTTTGGGCAAGTCACTTAACTGCAATTGCCCTCCAAAAAGCAAAAGAAAAAAAAAAGAAGCTTTGCACTGACACAGAAGAACTTCTCACTTTCTTTGCATTCATGGTATCTCTCTCACTCTACCATGAATTCTGGGGTGGTAAGATCTGTACTGTGGTAGAAGTCCTTTCCATGTTTAGTACGTACACAAGACTTTTCTTCATGAAAAGGGACTTGCTGTTTAGGAAACAAACACCCCAATGGACAACTTTCACATACTGATATTTATTGGGGGTTTCATAAGTAGAAATTCTGTGATGAGAAAAGTTAAGAAGTATAGTTAGAGTACTTCCAATATATAATAAATAGTTATTTTTCCCCAATTAGTTTTTAAGCACAATTAATAATTTCTAAACCATAAATGGATGATTTCTCAAGTGCTTTATATTCTACAACTTATTATTTGATCATATTACATGTAATTATGTCTAAGGACTATCTAAAGTTCTTTCTGTATATAGCATTTATAGACATATTTTCATATATAGATTTCTGCTGAAGAAAAGAACTGAACTTAGATGGTAACTTCTACCACATTGGGAGTTTTCTTCTGGGAGATTCTGATTTGACAAATTTTTTTTTTCTCCTAACAGCTCTGTTGCCTCTCCAACTTGCCCTAACATTCCCAGACTTCTCCCAATTAAAAAAAAATTCAAACTACACTTTCTGAGTCTTTCCTGGGACAATTCTTCCATAGTAGTAGCAAGTTTAGGGGTTGGCTGCTTGATTTTATACCTAGTCTCTGTAATGTAATGCCAAGGAAAGGCAACTTCCCAAGGTTCAGAATACCAGCATAGGTGCTCTCCATTTCATTCAGTGACAAACCAAGAACAGAGAAGATCAAAACATGACATCATTCCAAATACAGCATTTACTAAATGTGATTAAATAATCTCCAATGACTACCCCACCCCAGGACCTTCCAATCATTCAATCAATTACAAAGTCTCTGTTCTAAATACTTCTCCACCCCTAGGCTATACCTTAATTAAGTCCACCACAAAGCCCCTCTTCTCAAATGGAGATTAGTTTCCAAACATAAGGTCAAAAGTTCCCCACCCCTGGATCACAATTGAATCTACCCCAGAGTTACATCAAGTTTAAACACAGCTTAATACCCAAATGGAGGTCTTTTCTTCATCTTGACAAGAGGCAAGTTCTCAGCAATCTTAGTTCCTGGGGAGACAAGGCTTAGCAAAGCCACAAGATACATTGCCAGTCCCTTCATGAATTTATCCTCTGTCTGTAGAACAGTCCTAGAACCCCTGAACACATTAGCAAAGCCCTCTCCCAGGATTTCTGTAAACATACAACAAGAAAATCCTTCTTCAGGGCTTCTGAACCAACAGAAAGGCTCCCAGACCCCTGCAACAACAGCACTGTCCTTCACCAGTGGACAGTATTCATTCTGTCTGCAGGACAGTCTCCAGACCCCTGCAACAACAGCACTGTCCTTCACCAGTGGACAGTATTCATCCTGTCTGCAGGACAGTCTCCAGACCCCTGCAACAACAGCACTGTCCTTCACCAGTGGACAGTATTCACTCTCTGTCTGCAGGACAGTCTCAGGACTTCTTAACCAAAAGCCAGGTTCCAGGACTTCTTCAACAAAAGGACTGTCTTTCACCAGTGGACAAATCTGGCAAAACAACATCAAAACAGACAGACAAAGTACCAGCAAAACAGCCATGTCTCCTCAGTCCTTGGCAGCTCAGGGGGCAGGTCTCAAAAGTCCAGGGCAATTCAAAGCGGCCACCAGCAATTCTCTTAGTCTCTCTCTCTCCACGAGGTGCTGCTTCCAAAAAGATCTTCCGCCTCTCTCTTGTCTCTCCAAATCTATGTCACCAGCTCCTCCCAGTTCAGGACTTTCTTTTCACATCAACAAGTCCATCCCACAGGTGGGATTAACAAGCTCTGGGTTTTAACACAATCAATTTGAAAACCAAGCCCAATACAGGGGAATCTCCACATTCCATTACTATCACAGTCTCCAAACCTAAAATAAAGAATGTAATATTTTCTGTTCACACTTGAATGAAAAGGAATGAAAAAAGATGAAAAGAAATAGCCATATATGGATATATATATATATATATATATATATATATATATATATATATATATATACACACTGACACACACACACCCAAATCCTATCTTCTACTTATACCATTGAGAAAATTGATTGTCAGATTAAGTAACTTTAGCTATACTGCTGTACTTTTAATGCTAAAATAAGACTCTGAAATACTTATCAACTGACTGCTAAAATTAGATTTTAAAATTTTGCAATAACAGCCACTAGAGATATTCATATATAGCACTCTTTCTCTGCTTTATCCCTTTATCCCTTCCTTGATTGGGTATCAGAATTATCAGGACCATATTTCTTTCATAAGAGCTAATCTGTCTGGTAGAGTGTTTTCTTTCTCAATTTTTTTTTTTTGCTTTTTGGAGGGCAATATAAGTGGCTGTAAGTGTGTCAAGTGTCTGAGGTCAAATTTGAACTCAGGTCCTCCTGATTACAGGGATGGTGCTCTATTCACTGTGCAACCTAGCCGCTCACTCTTTCTCTATTTTTAAGAACAATTCATGTAGCACAGACACTTTTTAAACATTTGACAATTCATTTGAAAATACATATAAACTGAAGTTATTTTCCTTTAATAAAACATTTTTGGTTTGACCTATGGTTTGTACATATTTATCCATTTCCTTTAAGTTCTCTTTTTCAGACACATAATTGTATATAGGAGTAATTGTAAATTCACATTGCTTATTTCTAATGTTGATAATTTGAGTTTTCCCTTTTTTAAAAATATACTAGCTAATGTTCTGCTAATTTTGTGGGTCTTCAGAAAGTGAGATTTTTCAATTGACTGTCATTTTATCCCTTTCTTCTGATTTTCATTTCTTTTTTGTGATTTTGTGGGATACATACACACATATATATATGTCCTCTGAGAATTTTTTCTCTGAAGAAAATGGTTTTTTTCTCTATAATTTGTTCTTTGGCCCATTGACAATAAAGGAGGTAGTGTTAAGTCTTCAGGTTTGTATCTTTTGTTCATGTACATTTCCTTTATGTTGTTATTTGCAAAGGATGTAGTTACTATTTCTGCCTTTTTATATGAATGTATTTATGCCCTCCCAAATGATTGAATTTTGTAAAAGTGTTGTTTTTTAAGAAATAAAAATATTCTTTAATAGTTCCATTTGGAAATCGACATAACTGGAAGAATGTTTAAATTACCTATGCTTCTTTCCAGAAAAATTCCTTTGTAGTTTGATTAGCTTTTCATTTAAGAATTTAGACACTATACCATTTCCTTTATATGTACTTAATAATAATGCTGATTCATTGCTTATGGTGATTTTAAGCATTATGTTTACATCTCAAAAATCATTTCTGAATTTGTCTTATCCAAGAATCATAATAGTTAATTCAAATTTTTGGAAAAGTCTGACATAGTATATCATAATAGTTAATTCAAATTTTTGGAAAAGTCTGACATAGTGAAACCTCAATCTCATGGTCTTTCATTTCTAATTTTTAAAAATAAAATTTTAAAGTTAAATTGTATATTTTTCAATTATCAATTTTTTTCTCTCTCCCATTTCTTCCCTTCTCCACTGAAAAGAACCAGGTGTTTGTTGTAATAAATATGCAAAGTCAGGCAAAACAAATTTTCATATTGACCATATACAAAAATATGCCTCATTTTGAATAAGTATTCCCAAACTTCTCTGGAAAGAGAGGGATAGAATTCATCACAATTATTCCTCTAGAATCAATGTTCATTTTCAAATTATTTTTTTCAATGCACTAAAAGTTGTGTTTTATGTATCAATTCACTTTCAAATTGACAGCTGTTAAGTTTGTGTTTTCTTCCATTAAATTCTTATTATCTGCCTCCCCCCACCACCCTTCCTTATATCAGCACTGCAGCTAAGTGGCACAGTGAATAGAACACTGGACTTGAAATCAGGACATAAATCATCCTTATGAGTTCAAATCTGGCCTCAAATACTTTACTAGCTGTGTGTCTGAGGGCAAGACACTTAACCTCATTTGCCTCAGTTCCTTATGTGTAAAATGAGCTAGAGAAGGAAATGACAAACCACTTCAGTATCTTGGTCAAGAAAACCCCAAATGGGGTCATGAAAGAGTCAGGCACAAATGAAAGAACTAAACAAAAAGACCAGCACTAGGTCCCTGTAGTTTGTTTTGCTTATGGTAATTTCAGCCCAGTCTCTATCCAAATATTCTCCCCTGCTTTCACCATTCCATTATACTTATCAAGCCTAAATTCTTCAAATCTACTTTCACTGTTATGGACTCATTTTATTAGACAATAATAATCATGATATTCAAATTCAAGAAGGGTAAGCAGTTTAAATATAACTACAAACCAAATATTACTAGTAAATAGGGAGGCAAAATGTTCATGTTAAAATACATTTTTGTAAGAAAACTATATCAATATATACAAGTAATTATTCCTTATGACCAAATTGGCTTAATCCCAAGAAAGGTTAAACAAAATGACAAAATTCATCTGGAGGGCTGCAAGGGAAATAATGGGGTAAAGTTGAAAATAAGTGAATCAAATCAAAACTACTTGCTACTGACTAAAAAAAATTAAAAAGTAGATTAGTAGAAGCCTATAAGTACTAAAAGCCAATGAATCCAATAGTCCAATGTTCAGTAATCCCCAAAACACAACTACTGGGGGAAAGTTTCCCTATTTGAGAAGAGGTATTGAGAAAACAGGAAATCAGTTTCATGGACAAGTTCATACCAGCAATTTCAACCATATATCACAATAAGGTCAAAAATGGGTGAGTGATTTAAATGATATCATTTAAACAAAATCAGAAGAAAACTGAAGAGGATAGTAGAAGAAAAGCACAATAAAGCATTTTTAACAAAATTCAAATAGATCTAAACTGGTAAAAATGATAAAAGTCAGTCAAAAAGGAAAAATGATCACAGATATAGAACTAGAAAGGACATTTAAAAGATATGTATAGAAAATAAGGGAGAGAAACAGGACTTCTGCGTGGCTCCTGCTTCCACCTCCTCCAATTCATGTAAAAAATTACTCTAAACATACTTTGGAGCTACAGAACCCACAAAGTGACAGAGAGAAGCTAACCTCCCACTGAAGACAGCCTGGCAGGCTGGCAGGAAGGGGCCAGTGCAGCACTCTGGGAGCTGAGCCCAGCCTCACATGGGCTGGAGGTTTTAGCCTCAGGATGGCCACAAGCAGCCACCAGCTGGAGGGACATCAGATCACCAGCAGCTGTGGCAGTTTCAACAATTATCAATCCATAGATACTAAGGACAAAGTGAGAGATCCGTGCAGTGTAGACTTTGGGAACTGAGAGTCCAGGAGTGCGGTCTGGCCCTTGCCTCCTGGAGGGAGAAGCTGAAGCTCAGTGGCCATGCAGCCACTGCGGTGTGGCTGCTTCAGAGCTCTTGGCCTATAGAGTGTAGGGGGACCAAGGGACCAGTCTGAGGGGTAATCACTCTTGCTTTAACCTGCTTGGATCTGGATCACTGTCAAGGGTGGAGGCTCTAGGGTGAGTGACCAGTTTGCCAGAGTGTGTAGAGGCTTCAGAAAGGGCAGCCAACTATTAAATCCAGCAGCTGAGAAAATTCCAGTGATTTGAGACAAAGCTCTCCTCTCTGGTAGCAGAATTCTACAGTGGCAAAAAGCTCAAAAGTCAAGTAATTGAATGGCAACATGAGCAAGCAAAGGAAGCAAAGCAAGCAGAGCAATCTGACTTTACACTCCTATTTTTGGGACAAAAAGGATCAAAGCATGGAACAGGAGGGAGACAGTGAAGTCAGAACTCCTGCACCAAAAGCTTCCAAGAAAAATATGAGCTGCTTACAGCCCACAGAGGAGCTTAAGAAGGATTTTGAAAACCAAATGAGAGAAGTGGAGGAAAAAATTGGGAAAAGAAATGAGAATGATGCAAGAAAATTATGAAATGAGAGTCAACAACCTGACTGAAGAAAATAACACCTTAAAAAATAGACTAACTCAATGGCAAAAGAGGCTCAAAAAGCCAATGAGGAGAAGAATGCCTTGAAAATCCAAATTTTCCAGATGGAAAAAGAATCTCAAAATCTCACTGAAGAGAATCTTTCCTTCAGAATTAGATTGGAGCAAATGGAAGCTAGTGGCTTTATGAGAAATCAAGATACTATTAAACATATCAAAACAATGAAAAAATAGAAGGCAATGTGAAATATCCTAGTGGAAAAACCACTGACCTGAAAAATAGATCCAGGAGAGATCATTTAAAAATTATTGGACTACCTGAAAGCCATGATCAAAAAAAGAACCTAGAAATCATCCTTCAAAAATCCTCAAGGAAAATTGCTCTGATGTCTTAGAACCAGAGGGCAAAATAGAGGTTCAAAGAATCCACTGATCACCTCCTGAAAAAGATCCCAAAAAGAAAACTCCTAGGAATATTATACCCAGGTTCCAGAGTTCCCAGATCAAGAAGAAAATATTACAAGCAGCCAGGAAGAAACAAATTGAATATTGTGGAAACACAATCAGGATAACACAGAATCTGGCAGCTTCTACACTGAGGGATTGAAGGGCTTGGAATATGATATTCCAGAGGTCAAAGGAGCTGGGATTAAAACCAAGAATCACCTACCCAGCAAAACTGATTATCATGTTTCAGGGGAAAATATGGTTATTCAATGGAATAGAGGACTTTCAAGCATTCATGATGAACAAACCAGAGTTGAATAGAAAATTTGACATTCAGATACAAGGAGCAAGAGAAGCACGAGAAGGTAAACAGGAAAAAGAAACCATAAAGAACTTATCAAAGTTGAACTATTTACATTCCCACATGGAAAAACGATAATTGTAACTTATGAAACTTATAGTTCAAGGGAATAGAAATGTATGGGTGTACATACATATATATTTATGTATATATATACATATATGTATGTATACATACATATATGTCTATATAGGAGGGTATATGGGCATATGAATACATATGGGAGTGTGTGTATATATGTTTGTAGGTATACATAGACAGAGGGCACAGTACCAATTGAATAGGAAGGGATGATACTTAAAAGGTGAAATTAAGAGGTGAGAGAGGAATATAATGAGAGGAGATGGGGAGAGACAGAATGGGGTAAATTATCTCATATAGAAGAGACAAGGGAAAACAATTACAATGGAGAGGATGAACAGGAAGGCAAAAGGGAATGAGTCAACCTTACTCTCATTGAATTTGGCTTAGGGAGGGAATGACATACACACTAAATAGGGTATCTCACCCTACAGGAGAGTAGGGGGTAAGGGGATGGGGGGGGGGATGATGGAAGGGAGGGGAGGGAAGTTGGAAGCACCCACTTTTGAAAAGGGACAGGATCAAAGAAGAGAATAGAACAAGTGGGGGTGGGATAGGATAGAGGGAAATATAATCAGTCTTTCACAATATATCCACCATGGAAATGTTTTGTATAGCTACACATGTACAACCTATATTGAATTGCTTATCTTCCCAGTAAGGGTGGGTGACAAGGGAGTAAGGGAAAGAATCTGGAATTCAAAGTTTTAAAATAAAGTGTTTATATATATATATAATTATTATTATTATTTCACATGCAACTGGGAAATAAGATATCCATGCACTGGGGCATAGAGATCCACAGTGCCCTACTGAAAAGTCGGAGGTGGCATGGGAGAAGATATGGGAGAGAGCAGATTGGGGAAGGGCATATTGAGTGGGATCGCTATTTTTGGGTAGTGGGTAGGGGAAAATGGGGAGAAAATTTGTAACTCAAAATCTTGTGGAAATGAATGATGTAAACTAAAAATAAACATAAAATTTAATTAAAGAAAAAGAAAATAAGGGGGTAAGGGATAAGAGGGGGGTGATATAAGGAAGGGCAGATTGGGAGAGAGGGTAGTTAGAAGCAAACATTTTTGAAAAGGGATAGGGTCGGAGGAGAAAATAGGTAAGTGGGGGGCAGGATAGGATGGAGGGAAATATAGTTAGTTTTTTACAATATAACTACCATAGAAATGATTTGGGTAATTAAACATGTACAATCTATATTGAACTGCTTATCTTCCTAGTGGGGGTGGGTGAGAAGGGAAGAAGGGAAAAAAAATCTGGAACTCAAAGTTTTAAAAACAAATGTTTAAAATTTTGGTTTTTACATGCAACTGGGAAATAAGATATACAGGTACTGGGGTATAGAAACCCATCTTACCCTAGTAGAAAGTTAGTGATGTGATGGGTGAGGATATAAGAGAGAACAGATTGGGGGAAGGGATATTCAGTAGGCTTGCTATTTTGGGGTGGGTGGTAGGGGAAAGACGGGGAGAAAAAAGTATAATTCAAAATCTTGTGGAAATGAATGTTGAAAACTAAAAATAAATAAATAAATGTAAAATAGAAAAAAAAAAAAGACATGTATAGCAAAACCCCATCGTTACACGCTGCGACCAGTGCAGTGGAGTCCTGGAAGTGAAACCTACAAGAGGACAGGGGTGCATGTGGGAAAGAAAGGAGATGAGCACACAAGCTTAGGTTAGCATAGCCTGGGCAAACTCAAGAGGGAGCGACTACACCGACCCCTTCCTATGGATTGTATTTTATTGAGGTTATTGATGACATGTCAACACTCCAAAATTGTACAGAGCAGAGCAACACTCCAAGGTTATACAAAACATAAGCAGAGATAATGAAAAATATGTAAAGATTATATGGGTACATAATGTTTAACTTTATGGGCCTTCGTGCTGTCTTTATGATAAAATGACTTCTAGAATTTGGTCAAGAAATTTCCCTGCCCAGCTGCATTCTCATAGAAACATGCTTGACTCCACAGTCACGTCTCCGCTGTTGCACGGAACATATTTCCTCATGTACAGCTTTTGCTGTTTGAGTTTAGTGGGGTCAAGCAATGGTCATCTGGTTTCCTGCAATTACATACATGTGTCACAGTTGTAAACAAAGGTAGGCTGAGGTATAATTTTGAGCACTATCAGTTTATTAGGAGAGCTTGAATCTACTAACAAAGTGGGTCAATAACTTCTTGAATAAAACTAGAGACTCTGAGTAAGGGATGCCTAAGTATTTTATAGTTATTTACAAGATGACAGAGCAAACTTTCAAGCTATACAGATGTAGCAAAATGGCCAGAAAGTAAAAATTCTCTGATCTCTATTTGGTATTACCATCTCTTGGACCTCCCCTTCTAAAAACCTCCCTAGCCATAAGCAAGACTTGTGATGCAGATCATCAGATAAAGGTATAAACTTTATATCCAGATTTTTTACTATTATAAAAAGTGCTGCTGTGGTTACCTTACTGCCACTGACCAACCTGGGATAAATTCACAGGAATGGGCTTAAAGATATCATAAGTTTAGTGACGATTCTCATATAATTCCAAATTGATGATCAGACTAATGCATGGCTTCACTATGAGTATGCAATTTCCTCTTTATACAATGAAGAATGGGCAGTGGAAAGAACACTAGATTTGTCATTAAAACACCTTGGATCAAATTCTGGGACTCACAACTTGGCTGTGAACTTAGGCAAATGAGGTCAGCCCTCAAGGCCTCCGTTTCCTCATCTGTAAAATCGAAAATGGATTTTATTTCTATTTTTAAGGATTAGTCAAGTTAGATTTAATATTCCCATTCTTTGTAAATTTTACTCGAGTGATCTCAGATCACTTGGGACACAAGTCTATTCTTGTGATTCAGGTAACCTCAGTTAACTTTTCTCACAATTCTCATCCTGTAACTTATATCAGTCTTGGAAAATGAGAGTAGTCTGCAGGAGACAGGAGTAGTCTACAACAGTTTATATTACTTTTTATCTTTCCCCAGAATATGGGTGGTTGGTGAAATTGCAAGGATGGAGATACGAGTTACAACATAAGGATGAAGATACCACAACAGCACTTTTATAGTAGAAAAAAAGCTGGATACAAAGTATATACCAAGCAATTGCAAAGGTACTAAAAAAAAATTGTGCATATGTAGTTAATAAATTATTTTACTGTAAGAACTGGTAATTATACAGAATTCAGAAAAATGTAGGAAGACTTTCATGAACTGATACAAAAAAAGGGAAGTAGAACTACTAGTAGAACAACAAAGTTACATTAATACAAATAAAAACCACTAAAAAAGAAGAACCTTAGATTAAATTCTAGGGCCAATGTTGATTCCAAATGGCATGATAAAATACACTTCCCTCACTTAAAAAGTACAAAATAATGGATATTTTGTCAGTAACAACTGCTTAGAACATGCAGTTTTGCTTAAGTATTTCTTTTTTCCCCCTTTTTTTGGTAAGAGAAGTTACTATAAGTAGCCATAATGGTTTGGTGAACTAGCCAACAACCACATCCTGATCCCTATAACCAACATCTGTCAGGCAGTTAGATCCTGACTAACTAGTGGAGCTCCACCTGAGTAGTTATCAGGCTTTAGTTATAGCCTTCCTTGACCATTCCACCATATAGATAGACCTTTACAGAAGAACGCATAATATTCAAGTAGGAATTTGGGATAGCACTGGTGGCTATCTAGGCAAATAAGGAACCTATGATCCCTTTAACTAAGAACAAGTCAAGTACAAATGAGAGTTCTGGGGGTGATGGAAGGAGGTACTGTGTCTGCATCCATCTTAAGTGAGCAAAGGGTGATTAAGGTAAGGATACCCTCTCCCATAAGGAGTTTTTTATGTGATTCTTGAAATATGGGGTGGAAAAGATAATCGGTCCTTTTCTTGCCAATATGACTACTTGATTAGGACTTTAGATTTCCTGCTTCCCATAATCCTATACCAAAAAAACCCCAAAAGTTTATAAAAGACTGAATAATGATCAAGAAATCTGATAAAAAAATACCAATGAGGTGCCAGGTGTGTATGTCATGGGGTGATTTTGAAAGAATTCCCTCAGACTGTTTCCAAGTCAAGTAAAGGCATTTATTGGGGGTGACACACCCATCAGGCTCTGCTTCTTGTGGGAGGCAGAGCATCTACCTGGGTTATGTGTCTGGTTTATATATAGTTTGACAGCAATGGCAAATAACAAAATGGGAGGCGAAATAGGTAGATGGAAGGGGAAGAGCTACTCTGCAGTGTCACATAGTCCAGGGTGTACTGCGCATGTGGCTGCCCATAATTCATAAAGAAAAGCCTGTTGGGGTGTATTAATGCATGACAGTGATACTATAATAAGCCTATCTGATAAGTTCATATTAGGACAGTGTTTTTTATTATTGTACAGGCTGTGATTTAGTGGTTAAACATCCTGGTCTGTATCCTGTTGGTGCTCCTTTCTAATTGGCTGACTATTGTCCTGTCTGAGACTAAATGGATGAGCTGGCTAAGAACATGATCACACTTGCTATTCTAGTGAGGCAATGAGGCAGTTGAAGAACTTGGGATACTGGGGTGGCGGCAGTGACTAGATTGGGATGGGAGCAGTGGCTAGATTCCATCAAAACTACCATAAGCAAATTCTTCTACGTTAGAATTACAAAAGGCCAGGAACAATAGGAAAGGCTCTCAACCCCCAAAACAGCAAAGCCAGCACCATCACAAGGTAATTCCTCAACATGATCAGAGATGACCCAGAAATACTAGTAGCCAGCAAGTTTCTGTGTCCAGAGACAACAAAGAGTGGGCTTTCCAGAGAAAGTCCAGTCCTCAACTCAGAGGATCTCAAGACCAGAAAGAGTCTTGAAGCTCCAGACCTCAGTCTCAAAGATACAGGGAGGAACTTAATCATAGGAGTTGGAGATCAGCCCAAGAGCCCAGGAGATTGAGAGTGTCACAAAACAGGGTCAGCCACCCCACCCAAAACTCCAAAGACAGAGAGGTTCTGGCACAGAGCTAGAACGCTAATGTGGAAATATTTTTTGCATGACTTCATATATAAAGGGTATCACATTTCTTGACTTCTCAATGGGTAGGGGGGAGGATGAAGGAAGGGAGAGAATTTGGAACTGGAAATAAAAATAAAATTAAAAAACTAAAAAAAAGCTGAGTTGTCAGCAGTACTTGACTTGTTCTTAGTTAAAGGGATCATAGGTTCCTCACGTAGCACAAGATAGTATTATGTCTAGATTATCTCCCTCTTTTAGTGCAGAAAACTATTTTAGGTCCCACTCAAATAGGATAAATTTGCCAGTAACTAAAAAAATGAAAGTTGTTGGGGTAAGAGGAGAGACTCCAAAACTGCAAAGTTCAATGGCCTATTGTTAATAAAAGGTAGTATTTATATAGTATTTAAAGGTTGAAGAGCAGTTTGCATGTCATTTGATTCTGAGAACAACCCTATTAGATGTAATTATTATCCCCATTTTACAGATGAAGAAATTGAGGCAAAGGGAAATTATTTACCCACGGTCATACAACTAGTGTCTGAGGCAGGATTTGAATTCAAGTCTTCCTGGCCCTAGGGCTAATTATACTGTATGAACCGCTCCCTAGCTGCCTACAACAGAATGTGGGAAAATGCTAGTAGCATATTGAATACAATGTCCTGAATCATTTGGGCTCTCCCCATTCTCTGTAGTCCCTGCACTCAACGGCACAGGCTCGACCCAACATCTTCCTAGGTTTGATTGTCCCTCATGTAAGTTATCATCTGATCTAGGGTCTGTCTCATCTGGCCCAGTCAACATGTCATCAGTGCAATGGTAGCACCAATACCCCCAGGAGAAGCCTTTTTCAGGTCTCTGCCTGCTGGAATGTGGTAACATAAAGGAGAGTTTAGGTAGCTCTGAGGAACATTGGTGAAGGTATACTGGACTCCTTTTTGAAGTGAAAACCAACTGTTTCTAACTAGTCTCAGCCACAGCAATAGAGGGGGAAAAAAAGTGTTGGGAAGGTTCATAATCTTAAACCACTCATCTGGACATAAGCTACTTGATGCAATTCATTGATGTGGTCTGGAACAACTGCAATAATGGGAATGACAACTTGTTTAGCTCCCTGCTGTCTGCTATGTCACCAGGTGCCATCTGCCTTCCTCATGAGCCAGAAAGGAATGTTGGTAAAGCAAAGTAATCTTTCTACCTTATCTCTATCACTAGAAAGGAAATCTCTTTGACCCCACCCCAATACCACCTGATAGTATTTGAGATGGTTTGAGCAACTGCATGGGTTTCCATTTGGCCCTACTCACAATAACCAAAAAGGCCAGGATAGCTTCCCTGTCCTTTTTGGTCATTTTTCTGTCGTCTTCAGCATTTTGTCACTCCATTTGGAGTTTTCTTTTCTTTTCTTTTTTAAAAGCAATCGGGGTTAAGTAACTTGCTCAAGGTTACACGGCCAATTATTTCTGGGTGTGGTGCTAAGTATCTGAGCCCAGATTTGATCCCCAGGTCATCCCGACACTGGAGCCGGTGCTCTTACTTTCTGTGCTACCTGGCCACCCCCATTTGGAGTTTTCTTAGCAAAGATACTGGAGTAGTTTGCCATTTCTTTCTCCAGCTCATTTTATAGACAAGAGAACTGAGGCAAACAGAGTTTAAGTGACTTGCCTAGGATCATACAGCTAGATTTGAACTCAGGAAGATTAATTTTCCTGATTCTAAACCTGGCACTATCTACTGCACCACCCCACTGCTACCAGCACAAGTGCCGCCTCTCAAAATCTGATCACCTCTTCTAATAATTGTCTGTCTATGGAAACTGGGGTGGAACAATTGGCCTGTTGGGTGTTCCCTGATGAGTCCCTTGACTAGCAGTGTCCAGCATACTTATATACAAATCGTGTCGGGGCTTTTAGGATACACACAACTTAGGTTCACTTGGGGCTAAGGCTCCTCTGCCCCAATGTTTTATTTCAAAGTAATTTTATAAACACATCCATAGGCAGAAAATTGATCACTTTCTTATCGACCTAGTCTTTTGAGAGTCACTCCCAAATATCTCTCAGGGAGAATGCCATCCATATACCTCTACCTACCTGAATAGAACAATGAGGGCCCTGTGCCTCATTTCACAATCCCAGAGCACCCATTTACAATGATAGAATTATGTGCCCTCATCACTTTCCCAATGTCCCAGTCAAATTTAACCCACTGAAATGCACTATCCTGTATGATTTTTTGGTAAGGGAAATCTATAGCTAACAAATGACACCATTTGGATGGGGCTCTGTCCAGAAGACTGACTCAAATTGCCCCAATTTAGACTGGTAATAGAGTATATAAAGCCTTAGGGAGGCACATGGCACAAAGATCTGGTCTATCATCCTTTCCTTCATGAACTCCAACCCGTCTCTTGCAGAATCACCCCACCCCTCATTCAGGAACCAGATGCAATGGAAATTTATCTTCATGGGGCCACCTCTGCACTACTCTCTAAGCAACTAAAAAAGGACAACGCATAGCCTACATCTAGAACATCTAAGTAATATAAGTGGTCTGGACAAAGTACAATTTCTGAGACCTTGCTGAGCCCATGATACTCAAATGTAGATATGCAAATTAGCTGTCAAATCCCACTCTCATTCTAGAATCTCATCAGGATGCCATTTAAGCTTTTCTTACATGACTAGTTATTTAGTGGTAAATACCTGCCTTCCCTCTGGTCTCTCTAGAATAAAAGCTTTTGCATGGTTTGGGAAGAAGTAAGAGGATAAGTTCATGATTTTTTTTAAACCACAGATTCCCAAGTTTCATCCTCACTTCTGTTCTCAGTCTCGTGCCTTATAGCACTCTTTTCAGTTGGATGCAGAACATTTTCTACTAAAAACTCTAGATCAGAATCTATACTTCCATAGATCTGTCAATTCTCACCTAAGTCTTGTCTTTCTCTGTCCCCATTAGCATCTTGCTTTCCACTTATGCCATTTGTTACCAGCTCCAGCAGCTGAGTATCTCCTCTTACTCTACAATCTTTAAAAACAGGGAACTCTCTCTCTAGCTGAGGTAATCCTGAACTCTGGTAGCAGCAGCTTTCACATGCAGTTTCCTTATGCTGGCACCTCAGATTCTCTGTAACAGTTAACAATAATCAGGAATTGAGAGACCTGAAAAATAATTTGCCTTCATTGTTAGCTTTCATCACCACATTTTTTTTTGTTTGCTTTTTGGAGGGGGGAAGGCAGGGCAATTGGGGTTAAGTGACTTGTCCAAGGTTGCATGGCTAGTTTTTTTGTGTTAAGTGTCTGAGGTCAGATTTGAAGTCAGGTCCTCCTGACTCCAGGGCCAGTGCTCTATTCACTGCACCACTTAGCCGTCCCTATCACCACTTTTCTATTCACAAATTCCGTAACCTAAGATGGTAGAATCAAGATGGCAGAGTAAGAGGAAGCAAAACAGCTTAATTTCTCACTAAACATCCTTCACAAAGTTCTAAAAAACACATCAAACTGAATTCTGACTGGAAAAACTATGAAAAAAATCATAGTGAATCATCTTTTCAGATCACAGCAGCTTAGCAAAACAAAGATGTCTATGGACACTGGAGACAAGATACGGCCAGTAGCTGTTGAACATTTCAGTAACCAGGGAGTAAAAGAGGGCTGAGACTGTGCATTAGGGCAGGAAGCACCAGGACAAGAAGGGATCCCAGGGAATGTCTGAACCAGTATAGGGTATAAAAGGTGCCATTTGCCAGCTCTGTCTCCCATTACCCAGTTCCAAGTTACAAATCCGGGGCAGAGAGTTGTGGACATGGACCCTAGCTGCGTCTAGAGCAAGGACAAGTTCCAGAAGCAAAATTGTGGCTTTGATCTCAGGAGCAGAGTATAGAGACTCTGTACCAGTCTCTAACCCAATGCTGAATCCTGCAGTGGAAGCCAGGGCAGGAGACCCCAGTCCAAAGGGGATCTCATAGCTCAGTCATTCAACTTCCAAAGCCTCCAAATAAACTAATACTGGCTAAGTGTAGAAATAGTATATTGAAACTCTCAGACAAGGACAAGCTGATTGACTCAAACTTGGGTCAGGCACTTGAAGAGTTTGGACAAGGGGTCAAGACACAGACTAGAAGAATAAGCAAACAAATTCTGTCAGCAGAGATAGATCCAAGCTAGTTCCTTAGTACTAGCTCTAATACCGGAATCAAATGAGACACTAATAGGTCATTCAACAGTTAACAAAATGATGTTTAATTAGCCATAACACAGAAAGAAAGCCCAATGAGAATGCAGTTGTCTCATAAAAACAAGGCATCCTATTTCTTCATGTGGAAATGTCAGGAGATTTGGTGACTACAGGGGCCTTGAGAGCCTGAAGGGTCAGATGCTATATAGATGGGCTTTTTTTCCATGCTTTTAGGTAGAAAACACTAAGTGCCTATTACATGCGGAGAAATGTGCTAAGTGCTTATGACTATCAGTATTTTAACATCACAGTATCCCTGTGAGATACACACTATTATTGTTCCCATTTTACAAATGAGAAAACTGAGGTTAAATGACTTGTCCAGGATCACACTGTCCTGTGAACAAGAGGCCACTTCCACATGATTTGAGGCCAACATAAAGCTACTTCAAGAGCTAGACAGTTTGAGCCTTAGCCCTTTGTGCCAATCAACTCTTAGGGGCAGCTTTCCTGCCTTTTAGCAAAAAATCCCTCCAAGTGTAATCTACCTGGGAAAGGGATAGGAGAACCATGATAGATACTGAACCTATCATACTGGTCCACTGGTTTTTCCTCACACATGACATTTCACCTTTGAACTAATCACACTTGGAATGGCCTCTTCTCCTAAATCTCTTCATCTTGTTATCCCTGATGTTGTTAAGACTAAATTAAGAACTCAATTAAGTAAAAAACTCAATTAGGTATTCTGGCTGAAGGCTTTCTCATATTAATTTATATTCACAAGGTTCTATCTTCATGAGGGTTTCCTCCAGTATGAACAGTTCAATGTTGAATCAGAATTATGCTTTCATGGAAGGTCCTCCCACAATCATTTCATTGCATTCATGGGGCCTCTTTCCAGGGTATAGTTTCTAATGTTTGCTAAGGTGTGTACTGTTAGAAAATGTCTTTCCACACTCATTTCATTTAAAAGGCATTGTTTTTCATTATGCAGTCTCTAATGATGAATAAACTCCGAGCTTTGGTGGAAATTCTTTTAATATTCATTATATTTATAAGGCTTTTCTCCCATATGAAAATGATATTCAGTTGAGATTTTGCTATCCAGGCAGATCTTTCATTATTATTATCACTAAGAATGTTTCACTAACATATAAATTCTCAGATATTGATTAAATTAGGATACAGCAAAAAGCCTTTCAACAATCATTTCATTTATAGTTTTTCTCCAGTATAAATTCTTTGATGTTCAATGAACATCTATATAATATTTTTTCCAATCATTATGTCTGTAAAGTTCCTCTTCACTATGAATTTTCTGATATATAAGACTTCTCCCCAGTATGAAGTCTCTGATGTTTAGTAAGTATATTTTGATATGATCACCTATCCATAACACTTAACTTCATAAGGTTATTCTCAAATATGGATTCTCTGATGCCGAGTTAATTCTGAATTCCGTGTAAAGGCCATCCCACAATCACTACATTTGTAAGGCTTCTCTCCAGTATGACTTCTCTGATGTCGAGTCAATTCTGAATTCTGATTGTATGCCTTCCCACAATCATTGCATTTGTAAGGCTTTTCTCCAGTATGAATTCTCTGATGTCGAGTTAATTCTGAACTCTGGGGGAAGGCCTTTCCACAACTATTACATTTGTAAGGTTTCTCCCCAGTGTGAATTCTCTGGTGTACAGTTAACTGTGAGCTCCAGTGAAAGCCCTTCCCACATTCATAACATTTATAAGGTTTCTCCCCAGAATGAAGTCTCTGATGCAGAGTAAGGTGTACTTTTATACTGAAGGCCTTCCCACACTCTTTACATTCATAAGGCTTTTCTCCAGTATGAATTCTCTGATGTCGAATTAAATGTGAACTTCCATGAAAGGCCTTCCCACACTCTTTACATTCAAAAGGCTTCTCACCAGTATGAATTCTTTGATGTCGAATTAACCCCGAACTCCAGTAGTAAGCTTTTCCACAATCGTTACATTTGTAAGACTTCTCTCCAGTATGAATTCTCTGATGTCGAGTTAACTCTGAATTCCGGTGGAAGGCTTTCCCACAATGGTTGCATTTGTAAGGTTTCTCTCCATTA